>NC_141537.1:182546641-182591641 GCF_021556685.1 Rattus norvegicus
AACCTCTCTCTCTGCTTGCTTTTTCCCTACTTTCTTCCTCTCCCTGTCCTTTCAGTTTTCCTGCCTATTGTCCTTTCTCCATGTGATGCAGTTGAATATCCAGTGTCTGGAGAATTCACCTAAGAACACACGGCATCCTGTTTGAAATCATGGTTGTTGATGTGAATGATATTGATAGTGAAATACTCAGGCATTAAGACTGCCATAGCTAGGGTTTCTATTGCTGTGATAAAACACCATGACCAAAAGCAGCT
The DNA here is from genome assembly GCF_021556685.1 of Rattus norvegicus. Classification (NCBI taxonomy): domain Eukaryota; kingdom Metazoa; phylum Chordata; class Mammalia; order Rodentia; family Muridae; genus Rattus; species Rattus norvegicus. Next base: position 182,546,896 of record NC_141537.1, read on the forward strand.
CGGGGAAGAAAGGGTTTATTTCAGTTTACACAGTCCAGCACTGAATGAAGTCAGGGCAGAGATTCACACAGGGCAGGGACCTGTGGCAGGAGATCCCGAGAGGGCCTGGAGGAGTGTTGCTTACTGGATTGTTCTGGCTCACTCCTGTTTTGTCATGCCACCAATGATCGGCAAACAGGAGTATACAGCTCAGGCTTGCCCAGAGGCCATTTTGGTGTGAATTTCTCCTCGCCTCAGGTTCTTCTATCTTCCCAGTGACCACAGTTTATGTCAAGTTGACATAAATCTAGCCAGTGCAGGGTGGTACAGCTTAGGACTTGTCCTGACATAATAGCGACATGTGTGAAGTGACACTGAAAGGCAGGTGACTAAGCTCGATGAGACATTGCCGTGCCAGGCCCAGCTCTCAGTGAGAGGTGTGTTCCTTCTCCTCGGACAGATTTTTGTTCATGTCCTGCAGAGTTCACTAATATGTTTGTTTTCAGTTAAAATTCAGGATTAGAAATTGAAATATTTTGACATTTTTAGAGAATTCACTTCATTTTATAGGGAAGATTTGGAAAAATATATGCCAAGTCCAAACTTGAGTAAAAGTTTTCCTTTTTGTATTTGAGATGAAAAAAAAAAAGGAAATGTCTCTTTATATTTCACTTCAAAATTCAGAAACACATGCACGTATACTCAGAGGTACCCAGAGACATGCATACACACATACACTCACATATTCATGTACACATACATGCACACAGACAAAGGCATGTAAACACACATATAGAGTCACACACATATATACACACATGTACACACACACACAGAGGCACATAGAGGCACACACGCCTGTGCACACTGATTTACGTTTAGAAGTAAGTTTATCCTTCAGCTAAATGATTTCCTTTTTGTAAGTTAATTTTGAGAATTTCATGTGTTGTTACTATAATCATATTTTTTCTACCCCTCTTATTCCGTGTGTAACATACTCTTAAAAAGCACAGCATTGTTAGATAAAATAAATGTTACATAAGATAGCTAGCTAAGCAGTTCCTTAAAGAAGCAATCAGAAATCTGTACATTTAGTTCATTAGTATTGACAGCCCTGTACGTGTCTTTCTTCAGGGGAACACGCAGTCTCCATTGTGAGCCATCTTCAGAGTTTGTGGTAGGACCCGCGGACAGAGCTACTGATGCCAATGTGGAATAAAGGTCATTGCAGTTAGGCCGCCGTGTGTGTGTGAGTGTGTGTGTGTGTGTGTGTGTGTGTGTGTGTGTGTGTGTGAATGAGTTGACTAGTGAAGATGACTCCTTACATTTCAAACATATTAGATTCATTTGAACTTTTGGAAGCATTTAAAAATAAACTAAAGTGAGTATGTTTTTCTCATTCATATTGTCTCTCTTGTCCTTTTTAACCAGTTGCTTCCACACCTCCTAATGTGAACCTTAATCACAGTATAGCAAGGTTCAGTATGGAAATAATAGCAACATTGTCTAGGAGCATTACTTTTGTGGAAATAATCCAGTAAGCAAAGTTTGACTTTAACATGAAAACTTTAACAAAATGATTATAAAAGAGGAACTTCCCGGTTTTTACAGCAGCCCCCACCTCTACCCCTTTCTCCTTTGTTTTGCTTAATGAATGTTGAGCTGTTGAACTCTGTGCTAGGTTGGAGATGGGGTCCCTAGTGTGTGGCAGTGTCACTCTGTGCCTCCTGCACAGCACTCCTGGCCACAGCAGAAAAGTCTGCTTCCTGAGTTAGTGAGTGGATGTGTCTTAAGTTGAATGTTTCCTCTGGTAGGAAGTGAACATTCCTCGTAGACTTGGCTAGTTTGTGTGTTAAGATGTTAAAACGTGTTTGTCTTCAGTTCACATGGAAGCATCATGTATGTGTAATTGACAAAGACTCCTTTGGATTTCAGACATTAGTCATAAAACTCTCAACGTTCAACCCTGCTGCTCTAAGTCTTGCACCCTTTCCTAGTCAGCTAGACTGTCTCTTTTTCGTCTTCTAACCTTACCCTTGTGCTCTGTCTTCAGTATCCGGAGTGCGTCTCTCACCAGCTTCTCCGGAGCTTATCCTGGACCATGACCGCTCATCCCCATCCTCTGGCCACCTCCGTTCTGATGCCGTCATTTCCTCACCAGACGATACACGTGCAGACAGCAGCCTTGTGAATCAGACCATCTCAAAAGTTCAGGTGGGCACAGGGGTGTTTCAGAAGGAACCTTGAGATTAGAAACCACTTGCTGACTTGGTTCATGCTCGTTTGACCTTTTAAAATGAGAGTTCCGAAGGAAACACTTTTGTAATAATAATATATCTGTGAAATGGTCACAGAAGGTTTAAGAACCTTAGTTACAAAGGTTTGCTGTGAGTGTCTCATTCATTAAAATTGCCCAATCACACAGACCTGAGGCTCCATTTAGGGTACCTAGAGGACACTAGATTCAAAAGAGAAAGCTAGCTAGCAGGACTCACTCCATAAACACAGGGTGAGCTCATGGACTGATCAGAGCCCAGAGCTTCCCGTGTAAATTCCCAAGGACCTCCTCAGCCTGACTCTCAGCCCGTCCTGGAAGCAGTCTTCTGACCACTGAGGCTTCCTGAGAGGGACTAGCAGTCCATAGTGCATAGTGCTCTTGCAGACGACCTGAGCTCGGTTCAGCTTGGATACTTCAGGCAGCTCCAGGCGATCTGTTAGCACCTCTGGCCTGTGCTGCCACCCACATGTGTGTGCACACATCTATACATAGAGGACAAGTGAGAGAAAACAATGTGTTATTGCTTCCCCTGCTCATGAGAAAGCTGAGGCACAGAGCGCAATTTTCCCATGAGAATGTTGCTGGCAGAGACAGAGCTGGGCTCCGCCGGGGAATCCGAGGCATAGTTGGTGCCGTTTCCATCATCCCAGTGCTTTACTGCGTAAACAGCTGCCTGTGATTATTCAAATGCGCTTAGCGTTGCTGATGACATCTTGGACTTAAAGGAAGATAATAACAAAAAGGATAATTTCTTTTTTCATTTTAAACTTAAATTCAAAGTTAAACTTCAAGCAGGGAGATTATTATTAAAAATACTTTTTCTTTTCTGGGAGTACATGTTTTTAGGTATAAGAACATCTTTCAGTTTTAGAGCAAAAGCCCCAAAGACAGCGTCATAAGAGTGCATTCACTCTGTTATTTGCAGAGACCTTTGCATGCTGTCATCCAGATGCCTTGCCACATGTGGTGTTTTGTGATCTATTAATTTTGCTAGGAGTTATCAGTTAGCATAATTAATAAATGTGAGATTCTGAGCTGCAGTTTAATTGTAAGTGCATCCTCAGTCTATGCATACACTTCAGATGTGTTTATGGGCAGTTGGGCATAATTTCCACAGAGGTTGAGTGTTTAGTGTGTTAATAGTCAGACAGTAGTGAGTACTACAGACATAAGGGGCTTTTCCCTTAGGCTTCAAAGATCATCCTGCTGTCAAAAATCTGAAGTCTTTTGTAAATGTACTCAGAGTGGATTAATTTCATTGCTTCACTACAACTTAATTCCAGATGTCGCTTCTGAAGCTCTGTGGATGTTTCCCTAGTGGATCCCTCTAATTCTTCTCTGTGTGGTCTGTGTTCTGTTGACATGGTTTAGCTTCAGCAGTCAGCGCACACACATCTGAACATCCCTCTCTTCCCACTTGGGTTAACGGATGAGTCGAACCATGGAGCACTTGCCCTGGAGGACGAGCCTGAGGGTCCTGGGGTCCACGTGTCCAACTCTCAGCTCCGGCAGAAAATATCAAGTCTGGAGACTAAACTCAAGGCTTCTGAAGAAGAAAAGCAGCGAATTAAAAAGGTGCGTGTGTGTGTATGAATGTGTATATGCTCGCCAACGTGTGTGTGCGCGTGTGTGTGCTCGAGAGAGTGTGCGTGTGCACGCAAGTGTGTGTGTGCGCACGTGCACGCGCGCTCATTTACTTGAGAATGTAGAATTGTATACGCTAGCAATTTGATACAATTCAAAATGGCCGGAAAGGCCCCTGGAGCGTAGGTTCTGGTCTGTCACACCACATAGGTGGTGGAGGCATTTGTTAGAAGCCGCCAGGCGTGGGCTGGAGAGATGGCTCAGAGGGTACGAACACTGGCTCGTCTTGCCAGTGGGCCCACGTCTGGGTCCCGGCACCCACATGGCAGCTCATAACTGTCTAGAACTCTAGTTCCATGGCCTCTGAGTTTAGAGTAATACATACATTTAGGCACACATACATACGTAAAGTAACTAAACCTCAAACCAAAGTCTGTATTGGTGTTCGCACACTCATGCATTCAGCATCTAATTCAACCGACCATGTGTCAGAAGGACACAGAGATACATGTTCTGTGTGCCATAGTGTGTGTTTACAGAGCCCCATTTCCACAAACAAAACATTTAATTTGTATTCCTTTAGAAATATTCTAAATCGCTGGAGATAATTTAGTGTATATGGCAGGGTGCGTAGGTTATATGAAAATACTGTGCTGTTTTTAGACACTTGGGACTTTGGTGTCAGTGGGGACCGGGATAAACCAAAGTCTGAGCGTCCTGTTAAGGGAATCACAGGTTTTGATGGGGCTTCGCCTTGTTTCCTGCTGCTCTAAGGCTTTCATTTCTGTTTTGTCTTCATTTATTTTCAAAGCAAGCAGTATTGTGCTGCTGGTACGATTCCAGGTCTGGCGTATGGGAAGCTAGGTGCCTGTGTGGGTGTTCCAACTCTTTCAGGGGAGGGACTGGTGTGTGCTCTCAGCTTCCTTCTGTCCTTCCATGTCTGTCCATCCATCCATCTAGCCTCTATCATTTATCATCTGTCAGTTATCTATATCTATCAGTGTTATCTTCTCTCTACATCCATTGTCCATTTGTCCACCCGTCTGTGTGTCTATCTTAGCCAGGTCATTTAAAGGACTCAGAGAGATTGATTGGGGTTTGTTCCTTGCACTGGATGAGATGCTCCTGTTCTTTACTCATTGTTTTGTGTTTGTGGTGTATACCTAGATACGTGGTTGTGTACATGTGGGAGGGCGGGCCCATGCAGGTGGGAGGAGTGCCCATGCAGGTGGGAGGACGTGTCCATGTGCTCTCCTGTGGAGAGTGTCGGGACACTTTCATTTATCACTCCGCACTCTGTCCCCTCTGACATGGGGCAGGTGGCGGCCCTTGGGGTCCGTGGACTGCCCCTTCTCTGTGTCTCTGTGCTGGAGTCACACACTTGTGCTCATGGACACACTTGGCTCTTATGAGGGTGTGTGGGGAGTCAGCACTTCTCCAGCAAGCACTTTACTCTCCAAGCCAGCTGCTCCTCCAACTTGCTTTTGTTCATTTAAAATTCTAATATTCTGTCAACATTTGATGCTGGCCTAGAAATTAGTCAACCTTGGGAATGTCATGCATGTGTAACTTTTAGACATTAAGCCACTTTTCTGTATTTCCTTCTCTGATGAATATTTGCTGTTTACTGAAAAGTACTTTGTGCCATGGGACATTTTAGAGCTTGTGTTTGGCTTCCTTGTAGGATGTGGAGTCGCTGATGGAGAAACACAGTGTCCTGGAGAAAGACTTCCTGAAGGAAAAGGAGCAGGATGCTGTGTCCTTTCAAGCCAGATACCGTGAGCTTCAGGTAAGTAACCCCAGAAATGCTCAGTGATGGTCCTCAGTGAGTGTGGCAGACAGTGAAGAGTGTTGTCCCTGCCTCTAGTCCGGCATGAACTGACTGACTGCAGTGCTGACGTGTACTGGCTTTCGGGAGGTACTTGCAAAGCGCAGTTGGGGAAACAGAATCTCTTCTGAGGGCAATGCCCAGCTCTCAGGAAGTCACTGTAGGAAGAGGGATGTCGAGCTGGGCCATTGCCATCAATGCTGTTCATTTCTGAGTCTGTTCCTGGCGTCCTTGAGCTGTCAACTTGTTCTGTAGAGAGTGACTTGACAGTCCCTGCTCTTGTACACTGAGGTATCTAACATGCATTTCTGAATGCACCCAGAGCTAAAGAAAGAGGAGCCAGTTTCTTCTCTTGTTACAGTGGTGAGGTTGGTGGAGCGGAGGCTGGATTTCTGCAATGTCCGCAGCATGAAGTGAACTCTATAAACTATTCCAGGGTGTGCCAGCAGTAGATTGAGTGAAAAGCTCTTGTCCCAAGAAATTCCCCCAGTGTGTATAGTTCTGAAATAACATGCTAATTCTGGGAAATACAGACAACACAGAGAAAGAAATCAAAATTCTTGCTGTTGATAACAAGAAAAATTAAAAATGTTTTCACTTCATCTCAGAACATTTGACTTCTAACTTTCAAGTTTGAACCTGCTGTCCTAAGGTCAGGATGGGATGCATGCCAGCAGAGGATTTAGGTGACCTGAGGGAGTGATCAGCCAATGGGATGTTTTTAAACCTTAGCAGACTCTTTAAAAAACGGAAATATTGCAGGGAGTTTCATTTTTGTGATATTTCTCATTACCAGGTTAAGTGGGGAAGTGTGAAAATCCCATGGAATATGGAAACTTAGAGAACTGTGAGAGCCAGGGGACAATGGGGACGCCTCCCCTATCCTGCTCTGTTCAGGGTATGCAGACTGACAAAGGGGGACAGTGACTGCAGTTTGCCTTCCCTTTCCGGTGTGGGTCCCAGGGTCTTCCTTCTGTGCCTCCTACAGCAGCGGCACAGGGAATTTGCTAGCATCTCAGAAAGCACGTCACAGTGTTCTGTTCAAAATCATTTTGACAGACAAGGCCACTTACTAAGGGTTCATTTCTAGTAGCTGTAAACTTTCATGGCCAGCCCAGAGCCTCTTGGCCTAAGCCTTAAAAGACCAAGTCTGTTTGCTGGGATCTTTCCCTGGTGTTGACCAATTTTCCCATGAGCATGAAGTGGGCGGTGCTTGCTCTCTCTTAATTCTTCCCATTCAATTTTCTACAAAGGTACTTCTTACTTACAGGAGCATGAATATTTTCTGCTTGAGAATTAAAACTGAATTTTGAAGAGCACACCCAGTTATGGGAGAATAAAGCATTTCAAAGACTTTAACTTTATGTATATAAATGGATTCGTTTGCATTAGGTCACTACCTGTGTTCTCTTCCTGGCTCTACAAGACCATGTGAAACTTCCTTAGGAGTTGGGGTTATTCCCAGTATTGTCATGGCTTAAATATCCAAGCGTTGGCCCCCTGATTTCTTGGCTGGACTCTGCTATGGTCACACTGTCTTGAGGTCTTGAGTTAAGAGTGTATTCAATTGGTGTTTGATAGCCCCGACCTTTTATTTGGTGGCTTAAGTTGTCTGGAATTAACGAGGTCTGAAAACATAGCATGCGTACAGTCTAGAGAGTACTGCAGGAAGTATACTGGAAGCTCAGCCTGAAGTCCCCCTGTGGTGGACCTGCTTTTATAGCAAGGCTGTGCTTGGTGTTTTTGTGTCAGCTTGACAATGACTCCAGTCATTTTAGAAGAGGGCGCCTCACTTGAGTTGGTGCTCCCACCAGATGGTACTATGGACAAGCCTTGTGGTACATTTTCTTGATTGATGATTGATGTGGCTGCTGGTTCTGGGTGATAGAAGAATGTAGGAGCCACGAGGAATAGGCTAGTAAGCAGCACTGTGCTATGGATTCTGTTTCAGCTCCTGCCTTGAGGATTCCTGCCCTGATTTCCTTCAGGGATGGACTATGATGTTGTATTGGTTGGTTTTGCATGTCAACTTGACACAAGCTGAAATTATCACAGAGAAAGGAGCCTCAGTTGACGAAATGCCTCCATGAGATCTAGCTGTAAGGCATTTTCTCAACAGTGATCAAGGGAGGAGGACCCAACCCATTGTGGATGATGCTGTCCTTGGGCTGGTAGTCTTGAGTTTTATAAGAGAGCCAGCTGAGCAAGCCAGGGGGAGCAAGCCAGTAAGAAACATCCCTTCAGGGCTACTGCATCAGCTCTTGCTTCCTAACCTGCTTGAGTTCCAGTCCTGACTTCCTTTGGTGATGAACAGCAATGTGAAAGTATAAGCTGAATAAACCCTTTCCTCCCCAACTTGCTTCTTGGTCATGCTGTTTTGTGCAGTAATAGAAACCCTGACTAAAAGTAATTGGTACCAGGAGTGGGGTATTCCTGTGACAACCTGTCTGTTTTGGGAGGATTGTGGAAGGACTTTGGAACTTTGAGCTAGAAGAGCCATTGGGATGTTAAAATTTCTGTGGGCTGTTCCATAGGAGCTTGGAAATAATGTTGAGAAGTGCAGAAGATGGAGGCCTGTTTTGTGAAGTTTCAGAGGGAAGATTAAAGACTCTTATTAGGATTGTTGCCGCTTTAATTGTGAAGATTTTGTGGTTTGGGTTAGCTGGGGCTGAAGAATCAGCTGTGATTAACAAGATACCAGAACTGTTAAAGCTAAACTTTGCATTCCTGGACGATTGATGCTGGTCAGCCGAAGCTAAGAAATTAGTGCTGATTAAGAAGAGACCAGGGCTGGAGAGATGGCTCAGCCGTTAAAGGCTAGGCTCACAACCAAAAATATAAGAAGAGACCAGCATCATTGAGGTGAAAGCTTATGGGAAGTGCTTTTTGAGAGCACAAAGGGGCTGTGTTCCAGAGAAAGCCACGGTTGTACCTTGTGCTGTGGCTGGACTTGATAGTGTGTAAGAGTCACCCAGGTGGTACTGGTTTTGAAGGCATGAAGGGGTCGTGAAGAGCAGCTGAGGCTGGGCACTGAGAGAGGCCATGGAAGGCCATTGGTGAATTGGTGAAGGTGCAGCCTCAGTTGCAGTTGATGCCCAGGACTCAAGGGGTCTTGCAAAGGAGTTGAGATTTAACACCATGAAGAGAGTCTGTGAGAGGCTATTGGTGAAGCCTAGTTGGAGCGGAAGACAGCAGCATTTTGGAGATGCCAGTACCATGAGATGACCACCAAGAGCAGCAGCAGCAGTGGAGAACAGGCACCTGGAGCCTAGAAAGACAAGGTCTATGCTACAAAGGCAGAGCTGCAAGCCCTTGGAGGAGCCTAGAAGATCATGGGTGCATCCCAGACGTTGAACAGTTAGTTTGATTTTGCTTTTGATTGTGACTGAGCCCTGTTATTTTTCCCTCTTGAAGTAAGAAAGTATTTTAGTGGAGTCCACAGTTAAGAGACTTTGAATTTTAAAAAGACTTTGCATTTTAAAAGATACTGGATATTTTAAAGGATTGAACGTTTAATATGTAAATACTGTGGGACTCTTAAAGTTATTTAGATCTTGGGGATGAATAAAAAAAGTAAGGGTCGAGGCTTAATAATGTGTTTGTGTGTCAAGTTGACAGGGGGTCAATTGCACTGGTTGGTTTTGTGTGTCAACTTGACTCAAGCTGAAGTTATCACAGAGGAAGGAGCCTCAGTTGAGGAAATGCCTCCACCAGACCCAGCTGTAAGGCATTTTCTCAACTAGTGATCAGGGGGGAGGACCCAACCCATTGTGGATGGTGCTATCCCTGGGCTGGTGGTCTTGGGTCCTATAAGAGAGCAAGCTGAGCAAGCCAGGGGAAGCAAGAGACATCCTTCCATGGCCTCTGCCTCAGCTCCTGCTTCCTGACCTGCATGAGTTCCAGTCCTGATTTCCTTTGGTCTATTGCAAGAATAGAAACCTTGACTCAGACAGATGTAAATGGATAATCAAAAGAAACCCTATCTCTCCCCAGTTGCTTTAGGTCAAGGTTTTTTATTATAGCAATAGAAACCCCTACTAAGATTGAAATTGGTACCAGCGAGTGGGCTAGTGGACCATTGCTGAGACAGACCTGTGTTTAGGGGAGAGTTCTGAAAGAAGTTTGCTCTGGAGAAGCCAGTAAGTGTTCAGAGCCCAATGAACTTGATGAGAATATAGAAGATAATTCAGAGAGCAATGCAGGCCGTGGGGGCCTGGCTTGTGAAACTCAGAGTGAAGTTAAGAGTCCCTTAAAAAAATCTATTGGTGCATCCAAAGCTTTGAATTAAAAACTTTAAAGTGCCGGGCAGTGATCCAGTGCAACTTTAATCCCGGCACTCTGGAGGCAGGCAGATCTCAAGGCCAGCCTGGTCTAAAGAGTGAGTTCCAGGACAGCCAAGGCTACAGAGAGGAACTATGTCTAAAAAACCCAAAAGAATCACTAACATGAAACTTGGGCCTTGCAGGACCAATCAATACTGATCTGCTAAGGCCGCAGAATCAGCTGTGATTAAAAAGAGACCAGCATTGTTGAGGTCAAATCTTCTGGGAATTGTTCCATACTGGGCCAAGGCTGTCTCCCAGGTGGTACTGTACTGGCTCTGAGACTTTTACTGCTGCTGCTGGCCAGAGTTTCTAGAGAGCCTGGGGGTGGGGCTAGGGGGTGGGGTGGAACTGTTGGGAGGTGCAGCACAAAGCACAACTGCAGGCATCCACGTTAAAACCAGTCCCATAGCTTAAATGCGTCAAGCAAGTTAAAGGACAAGGTTTCTGTAAGATAAAATTAATGCTGCGGTTTGAGTCTGCCTTGCAGTTAGGTCTCTACACTCTCGTGAGATTCTTCATGAAGTCTCTGGTAAACATACATTTGCACTTTATATTCTTGTCATTTAAATCTCAGTGGTGGCCGCAGGAACCTTCTGGCCCCAATAACCCAGGACCTCTGTGGATTGGTTCTGGGCTGTAAAGGCTTGTGCACAAACAGGTCTTGAAAAACAAAAGCAAAAACAAACAAACAAAAACGACAGTGTTGTACTCACTGATGGAATTGGAGCTTCACTTTATTTATTTATTTATTTTTTTGGTTCTTTTTTTCGGAGCTGGGGACCGAACCCAGGGCCTTGCGCTTCCTAGGTAAGCGCTCTACCACTGAGCTAAATCCCCAGCCCCGGAGCTTCACTTTATATGATGAAAGAACTTTCAAGTTGTCCTCATAATGTATGATCCAGTAAAATACAGTTTTCGTGTTGACAGTTCCCATGTTTGCTCCAAGGATGCTTGTGTAACCCACTGTCCCCCCTCACCCACTCGGTTGCATCTCACTGAAAAGAGGCAGAGAGCAGGTTTTTGTACTTGGTAAATCTCTTCACAGAGTGTTCACAATGGATTATTTTTTGTTGTGTTTAGTGACACTGCCGCAGGAGGAAAACGTGGACTTGTAACTCGGCTAAGCCTTGCTCTCACCCAGTGGTAAAGGAACCTGTTATTGTTGAAAACACCAGTTTACAGTCTATAGGGGATGCCTTTGCTCTGCTTCTCCACTTATCTGAGGTCGGACTCTGACCTCAGCCATTCTAGAACCAAGCCACAGACCTCAGCAGCGAACAAGGAGAGCAGTCTGGGGCAAAGTCTCATAAAATTCATACACTCTGCCCAGTGGCTACACCACAGAGACCTTTCCCCGCAGTTGCAACATTTCATATAAAACACAAAAGAAAAGATAAGTTTGTAGTCAGAATAGCAGCGCGCGGTGAGAAGTCCCACCGAAGCTGAGTATCTGAGACGACTTCGGACAAGAGGTAACTGTTTCCCAGGGCGGTGTTTGCATTGTGCTCATTTGAAGGATTTTTCTCAGTTGCGTACACTATGACATGGGAATAGTTGAAGGGAATATTGCTGTGTCCATACTGGGTTTGAGGTCAGTGCCGAGAAGGCCGTGTGTCTCATCATATCTGTCTTGAGTGAGCTCGGCCACTGTGGTGTTGTGGACACTGCCAGAGCTTCATGAAATTCTTTAAGTCGGACTGATTTTGAAGTCACTTCAGATGGCATTTTTCCAACCTGTGGCTAAAGTTGGTCTTCTCTTTCCTACCTTATCTCTGCAACTTTCCTGAAAACTTAGTCGAATCTTACTGATGTATTCATTGCTGACTACTTCTGTTCCTGGGGAGCGGAGGAAGCCCCGAGTGTGTGAAGTCCAGAATGAACGTGCACTGTTGACACCAGTCAGCCATGTCAGAGACGCAGGCCTAAGATGCATGGAGGTGAAGCTGACAAGAGATAGCTGTAAATGGAGTCCAGAGAGTGGGGCCCTTGTAGTGGGACCGAGAAAGCCCTTGGCAGAACCTGGCCATGCTGGTGTTTGCTTTTGCACTTCCACAAGTGGGAGATATCAATCGTGGTGTCCAGGCTGTCCTCTGGTGCCCCATTAGATTGCACAGCATTCTGAGAAATGAAGCCGAGAGGTTGGTTTCCAATTTCAGACTGCGCTACAGTTCTCCATGTACCAGTTCACCCATCTGTGCTTGACATGGTTGACATCAATGCTAAAGGATGATTAGAACACTGCTTAGTTCACAGAATAAAGCAACTAAGTGGATTTACAATATGGGTGAATTTTCTTTAATCATTTATTTATATGGGTACAGCGGGACCTTTTTCTTCCCAGGCCATTAGATGATGTTGGATTTCCTGGGACTGGGTTTACACAGTTATGAGCTGCCATGTGGGTTCTGGAAATTGAATCTGGGTCCTTTAGAAGAGCAGCCAGTGCTATTAACTTTAGCACCAATTTTGGGTTTTTTTTTTTTTTTTTTGCGATAAAAGTATTACTAATGTTTATTTTATTCCAAGTCAATGCATGCTGTTATGGAACGTCGTTCAAGAAATGCTCTATTTGCTGGTGGCTGTGATACAGTACAGTCAGGAGTCAGAGGAACAGAGGTCAACGGGTCTGACCTTGCACCAGGCCCTGGCTGGCTGGAGGGCAGTGTCAGAGCAGCCCTCAGAACTATTGAACGGGGCTCAGCCTGGCTCTAAGCCTTCACCAAGGACATCACCCACTTGAGAGTACCCTGACTGCTCTCCCTTCCTTGTAGATTCATGCCCTTACCCTATCACTGCAGACCCACCCCTCCACCCCTTGTTTGGTCACTCTACAGTGTCCAGCTCCCTCTGTTGTTCTCCGTGTTTGTCCTTTTTGTATGCACCTGACACCATCGCTGACTTCATGATTTTCTTCCACATTATACCTTTCTTCGTATTTTTCTAAAACTCCTTTTCTAGCAGCCATGTGCCCCCCTTTTGGCTGTTCTTACCTATATAGGTTTTGTGTTTTACAAGAACTTACTTGGATTTTGATGAGAGTTTTGTTAAATTCTTAGGTTTATTGATAGGAATGGTACGATGGTTTGAATATGCGTGGCCCAGGGAGTGGCACTCCTGGGAGGCTAGGCCTTATTGGAGTAGCTGTGGCCTTGCTGGAGTGGGTGTGTCACTGTGGCCATGGACTTTAAGACCCTCATCCTAGCTGCCTGGAAGCCAGGCTTCTCCCAGCTGTCTTCAGAACAAGAGGTGGAACTCTTAGCCCCTCCAGCCCCACATCTGCCTGGACGCTGCCATGCTTCTGCCTTGATAACAGACTGAACCTCTGAACCTGTAAGCCAGCCCCAATTAAATTGTTTTTATAAGAGTTGCTTTGGTCATGGTGTCTTTTCACAGAGGTAAAAACCCCAACGAAGACAGAAGTTGTTACTAGGACTTGGGTATTGCTGTGATAAGCCTGACCATGCTTTTGTTTGGAAGAATGTAGATTTGGGGACTTTGGATTTGGAAACCAGGAGAATGCTCTAAGTGAGGCTTAATGGGGCATCCTAGTAGAAATATGGGAGACTTTGTTACTGAGAATGATTTGAACTATTCAGACCTGGCCCAAGACATTTCAGTGGAGAAGAATTTCACTATGTGGCCTAGAGACTGTTTTTGTGGTATTTTGGTGAAGACTGTGGCTGCTTTTTGCCATTGTCCGAAGAGTCTACCTGAAGCTAAGGTAAAGCAGTTTATATTAATTGCATTGACAAAGGAAATCTTAAAAAAAACAAGCAAACAAACAAAAAAAAAGAGCCCAACAGAGACTTTGTTCTCTGGTTTAGTCTTGTGGAAAGTGTTTTAATGAAAAGGAGCAAGCTGAGAAAGGAAAAATATAAAATGTATGGTTCAGGTAGTAAAGGGGTAAATAAAAAAGTGACATGGCACTGACTCGTGTTCAAGGATAAAGAGATGAAGGCCCTGGTGATCTCAGGATGAGACCCCACCCTGCTAAGCTTATTGTTAGTGTCTACAGTTGAGAAAGGAATGAGCTACAACCCAGAAATGGAGGTCACACTTGTGATTCAGATCTTGAGACTGGAAGATACAGCCCTCTTTTGATCTGGATCTTGAGGATCAGTGGCCATGAAAATCTTAGGCCCAGGCATGATGGTCCATGACTTTAATCCCAGGTGACAATACCAAACAGATCTCCAAGTTCAAGGCCATCCTGGGACATAGCAAGTTCTGGGTGGGAAAAAAAAGCTTAAATAAATCCAGGCATTAGTGGCCCATACCTTAATCTGAGCATTTAGGAGACAGCCATGCAGATCTGTGAGTTCAAGGTCAATCTACAGAGCAAGTTTCAGAGCAGCCAAGCTTAGGCAGTGAAGGAGTTGGAAAACAGAAAATGATAATGTAATAGAACAAGGGGGCCATGTTCCAGCTCCAGCAAGCAGCAGAACTTAACAGCTTCAGCCATGTGGCTCTGGCTTTAGAGTCCAAAATAGAAGGGACTACTGGGACAATTGATGCTGGTTACCTGGAGCTGAGAATCAGAGGCGATTAAGAAAAGAGACCAGCATCACTGAGGTGAATGAAATCTGGAAAGTATTTTCTGAGAGCACAAAATCAAAACAAAACAAAAAAACAAAACAAAAAACTGTGTTCCACAGGTATCCGAGGTTGTACCTCATGCTGTGGCTGGACTTGGTAATGTGTAAGAGTCACCCATGTGGTACTGGTTTTGAAGGCATGAAGGGGTCATGAAGAACAGCTGAGGCTGGGCACAGTGGGAGGCCATAGAAGGCCATTGGTGAAGGTGCATCCTCAGTTACAGTTGAAGGCCCAGGACTGAAGGGATCATGCAAAGGATTTGAGGCTTGGCACCATGAAAAGAATCCATGAGAGGCTGTTGATAAAGCCTAGTTTCAGCAGAAGTCCTCAATGTATTGGAGATGCCAGTACCATGGGGTGATCACCAAGAACAGCAGCAGCAGTCGAGTAGAGTCAGCCAGAGCCAGAGCTACAGAGGGCAGAGCTGGAAATGGGACCCAAGCCCTTTGGAGGAGCCCAGAAGATCACTTGTGGATCTCAAACATTAGAACAAGAAGCTTTGAAGTTGAAGTTGCCTCAGAGACCCCAATTTGTTGGATAGAGCTGTGGGATATCTGCTGAGGAAAGATTCTAACGAAGAGTGGAACCAGCCCAGGAGAAAGAAATTTGTTGCAGAAAAGAAAAAGGAGTTGGAGATCTGAAGACCGCTTTGACACCAGACATGGAGATGCAGAGTTTGGAGTTTGACTACCTGGTTCCCTGTCTTGCTTTGGGGATTACAGTTAAGTGATTGGATGAATCCTAGAAGAGACTTTGAACTTTGGACTTTTAACATTGTTGAGTCTCCTGTAGACTATGGGGACTTTGGAAGTTGGACTGAATATATTTTGCATTATTCTGTGTTTAGGTAGGGCCCCCATAGATTTATATCTTGGACAGGCCTATGAGTTCCAGGGAGTAGATTGTGTAGTATCTGTGGCTTTTTTGGAGTAGTTGTGTCACTGTGGCTGTGGGCTTTGAGACCCTTGCCCTAGCTGCCTGGAAGCCAGTCTTATGGTTGCCTTCAGAATCAGAGGTGGAACTTTCAGCCTCCCAGGCCCCATGTCTGCCTGGATGCTGTCATGCTCATATTTGACTGAACCTTTAAGCCAGCCACAATTAAATGTTGTCCTTTATAAGAGTTGCCTTGGTCATGATGTCTGTTCACAACAGTAAAACTTAAACTAAGACGAATGGATATTGGTTATGTTATGAAAATAACCCTCACCCCCTAACCTCCATTTTTCATGTGTGTGCTGCTGATCTGCCCTGCATTTACCTGGACTTCTGGAGATCTGAATGTGATCCTCACACATGTGGTCCACACACTGACCCTACTGAGCTGTCTCGCAGGCCCTCACTGCAATGATGAGAGTTTCAGATCAGTCTCTACTAGGATAGATCTTGTCTCCACTCTGAACTCTCCAGCCTGGAGCTGCAGACTTCGAGTTTGCTTCTTAGAGTTCTGACACTTGTTGTCAACTTGTTCCCACATGTTTTAAGCACATTTTCCTTCACTTCCAGTAATGTTAGCCCACTTAGATCTTAGATTTCCTGTTATCATCCTGAAAGGCTAAAATTCTGCTAGCACCTCAGGTCGCTGTTGATTTTGTGCTAAAACTAGGTAACAGACTAGGGTCCCTATATCCTCCCTTAGGCAATGGTAACAGTTGCAAGTTAGGCTGTGAATACATGGGCTCTGTGCAGATCACATGTGAGGCCGTGAATACATGGGCTCATGTGCATGAAGGTTGCTGTGCAGATCACATGTGAGGCCATGAATGTGTATGCTCATGTGCGTGGAAGGTTTCCATGTGGTTTGTGAAGGTGGCTGAGATTAGCTCCCAGCTGGGGAGAAGCCTCAGCAGCAGAGCTTCTGGACCTGAGACAAATGACGTTTACTGTAGAGGGCATGAGCAGCACCCAGTTATGCCACGCTATGTATGAAAAGCACAATTGAGTGTGAAGTTGTTTTTGGTATGTCCATAAGGGATCTGTAGGGGTGAGAACCACTTACGGGGTCAAATCAGAAGTTGTTAGAGCCTGCTAAAGGTGTGTTCCTCTTGCTTTTTAAAAGAGATTTGACAGTCCGGAACAGGATGTCACCAGCGGTGAATGGGAAGCAGGTCGAGATGATGGTGAGATGACACAATGTTAGGCCAAACATGAATCCAGTGACTTTCAGGAAGGATAGAAAGACCCAGAATGGCTTTGCCTTTTGGTTTATGATATTTTCCAGGCCTGTTTTCCTGTTGATCATTTCTACCTAATGTTTACTTCATAGTCAGCCTGGCTGTTTTCCAATGCCTTCTAGTATATTAACATTGACATTGGAGAGGTAGAAGGCAGTCAGATGGCAGAGTCCCTGGAATCCAAGGCTCTCCCTCTGAAGCAGCTATCCTGCTGGGTGGCAGTCACGCTGGGCTGATTTATTGCACACCTCGCCACGTGCCCAGGCCGAAGGCAGTGTGGCTCTCTGATTATTTCTTCTCTGATGCGCTCAGAGTGTCATCTAGTCTCTCCCTTCATGTCTTGGCAAAATAGAAGTTGTAGTCAGCACCTCTGCTTCCTTGCCAGCTACTGTGACGATGCAAGCTCACAGTGGGATGGCCGACTTTCAGGACCTCACAGAGTCTCCTTCATGTTACTCTTGTACATCTTTAGAATCTAACTTCCCTTCTAAACTGTAAGAGCACTCAGGTTTGAGATGGTGGATGCTTTTTGGTTTTATATTCTCAGAACTTAGCACAGAGAATAACTATATGAAGTGCTCATATGGTGTCATCTCTGATTGAAATGAATATCATCTGGAATATTAAGGAAACATTTGGAAACTGAAGCAGGGGCTGTATCATACGGGAATACACACACACACACACACAGACACAGACACACACACACACACACACACACACACACAAAGAGTCATACATTGCTAGGCAAAGGGCCATCTGCAGTTTGTTTCTTTGTTGTGAAACAGGACCACTGAAATATTTCCTGTTGTTTGAAGGAAAGTATCTAATATCTAATGAGTGGAACAGCAGAAGTTGAGGAACAGAGCACCTTAGAAACTCTGGGCTATTTTCAGTGCCTGCCTTGGAAGCACAAGGCTTAGAATCTGCTCACAAGTGAGACATGAGCTCTTCTTCCTCCATAGGTGTGAGGTCAGTAGTTCAGCCCAGAAGCCATTTTTTGAGCAAATTAGGATTGTGTGAGTATTTGGAACATTTATATCTCTATTGTATTATATAGATTAAATATATAAAGTTTCTCTTCTCTCTCTCTCTCTCTCTCTCTCTCTCTGTGTGTGTGTGTGTGTGTGTGTGTGTGTGGGTGTGTGCATGTTTATTCCTAAATATACACATAAGATGTGTTAAGTCACTGCAATGTCACTGGTATGTATGGAATAACTAGCTGGTGTGCCCTTCTTGGGGAAGACTAGCCCTGTCCTTCAGCATTCATTAGTTGCCTGTAATTCTTTGTGGAGGGCGGAACCCTCAGCAGCTTTCCCTGCACCCACCTTAGCATGTTATCGGTGCTGTCCTTGTTCAGCACATGCTTGGTCATGTTGGTAAGATTTCATGGGTGTAGCTTCTGACATGAGATTGAGGTCATCACAGGACACCACAAGCAATCAAACAGCAGAGTTGTGGAGCGCAGCCCCAGCTGATACACCTGTAGCATACATAACCCCTGCATCAAAGGCTTAGAGGACATTTCAGAAGAGCAGGGTGGGAAGACTGAGATCCAGCGCATCAAGGAGTTTGCTGCAAGGAATCACTGTATTTTGTAAAGGTGTTAAGAGATAAAATCAACAGACTAAAAAGCCTTTTCATTTTTATTTGCAAATTAAGAATACCCCTTTAGCTTTCTTTTCTAAATTGCCCAGAAGTAGAATGTCTGACTGGAAATAGATGTTTAAAGTAAAAATGCCCTATGTAGTTGTCGCTTTTGAAGTAGTGGTTGCGGAGATAACTCTGATTGAAATGATGATGTTGAGGGGAATTACTTCCCACTAACCCTGAAGCCACACTGCAGACTCTGCCTTGGGAATTGGCTACCTGTTGTGTAAAGGGCGTTTGAGCTTTGTGGGGCTCCCTGGACCAAGAAGGTTTATGGGAGCATTGCTCCAGGAAGGTGTTTGGACTGGGCTTCACAGCCTTTTCCGTTGGTTGACTTTTCATTCTAGAGTGCTAGTTTATAGTACTGTGGAGTGACCTTCATTACCACTAAATTCTCGCTTTCTGTCACTGGCAGATAAGTGGACAATCAGCCTCACCCCGTAGATGCTCTCTGTAGCTAGGCTGCTGTGCATGGGGCAGAGGCCTTCTCCACTGACCCTGCAGATAGACTCCATGGCCATACTGCTGTCCGTAGGCAAAAGCCTTGTCTGCAGACTTCAATGTACTGTGCTTCTTTATTTACCTATCTTTCCTTTTGAGACGGTGAGCCTGGCTGAGAGCCACTGCCTCTACCTCCCGAGTGGAGATGAAAGGTGTGCACGCCAGGCTGCCATGTCTTTAATTTTGTGTCCTTGCTTCCATACCCCCTCGGCACACTTTGAATTTATATAGGAGGGGACTTATAGTAATTATTGGTGAACGGCCAGCGAGACCTAGTGTCTGGACAGTGTGAGTGTGTAGATACAACTGCAGGAAGAGAACACTCGCAGGGCTGGACAGCACTCAGCCTGTTGTCCCTGGGACTCATCTTTCCAGTGGGTGATGGGTACCCAGATCTCCAGGTAGAGGGACGCTCACAGCTGGTTTCAGCCTTCACAAAAAGAAAAACAAGCTGAAACTGGTTGTTCCGAGAGGACATCTTTAAGAAGGTGATCTCGGTTTCTTGAAGCACCAAGTGAGCCTGTTGTTTTGGATCCCTCTCAAATAAAGGTTTTGCTTTTGGTCAGCAGTTGTTTTCAATTAGATGTTGAATTAAATGCATCTTTTAAGAAAGTAATCTAGATTCTTCCGCATTTAAGTAATCAGGAAATCATTCTGAGACAAGTTAGTTAAATATGGATTTTTTTCCCTTAAGTTTATTTTACTTTCACCATATAAAAAGAGATGAGCTGCAGGCCAAACATCCTGACCCCAAAGACAGAGTGCTGTCCCCACTCCAGGCCTGTGGTTTCTGAGCTGTCCGTGGTCTCAGGATGAATACCCAGGACCTCGTGTCTGCAGCCAGCACAGCTGTCCTGACAGGTTCATGCAAGGAGAAGAGTCAGGCTGGGCTAACGTTCCTGGAGGCGGGAGAGGCTGGAGTGCTGAGCTCTGGAAGTGGCGATGCTGCTGCAGTTCTTACCATGAATCTTTCAAACAGTGTGGAGAAGCCAGAGCTCTTGAAATATGAACCCTCTCCCCCTCTTCTGAAGCCCAGGACATTATGGCCAGTGATAGTCACAACAAATGAGTCTATTTTCGGAAGGACTGCTCTGCACGGAGCTAGGAGACAGTTCATGGTTTGCCTGCAGTCGTGTTAGCCCTCCGTTCGGGAGGGTTCATGGTAACTAGGCATGCATACTAGGAGATGACAATACACAGTGTATGGCTAAACTGGTACTGTCAGCTCACTGAGAGAAGTTCAGGTAAACCAGATGTGGAACTTCATGCTTCGATAGTGACTCCTCAAGTCAATAGAAACCAGCATAACAGGATAGCATGTTAGCTTGTGAAGACAGACACAGTCAGCTTCTTGGGCAAGGGGAGGGCTGCTCTCATGATTAGCTCAGTAAGGATGGTTTAAGGAATATACCTAAAACCATGAAGAGGCGTGACATGAGCTGCCAAGATGATCCAGGGAAGGCATGGCCTGGAAGGCAAGCGAACTCAACCTTCAGTTCTTAAAGTATTTGTAAAAGTGATGGCTGAAAGTCCTTTTCTTCCTTCATACTATTTCTTAGAAATAGAACGTGAGAAAAAGCCCCGTCTAGAATATGTCTTCATTTTTACTCAGAAAACTCATCTATAATGTTCTATGATCTTGAACAAAACCTGGCTGGTTATTATCAGAGTAGCCCTGGAGCTCAGAGGTAACGTTCAGCTCAGTGTCTGCTGAGGGAGCATTGGGGACAGGAGTTGAGATGCCCAGAACCTCCATTAAAAAGCTTTATGTGGGAGCATGCCCCCATAATCTCAGTCCCGGGAAAGCAGAGATGGGAGGATCCCAACATCCAGTTAAGCTGAAGCGGCGAGGTCTGGGTTCAGTGAGAAACTCTCTCTCAGGAAACAGGGTGAAGGGAGACCAGGGAGGACAGGTGTCACCACCCTCTGCACAAGTGTAGACCCTGAACTCATTTTCTTCAGTTGACTGGTGCTGCCTGTTTATGTGCAGTTCCTATTCAAGTCATCTTTGTTATGGTGCACTGTTGATTTAGCATCACTTGCTCTGCTGCCAGCACTGTTGGCCGTACCTGAACAAACCTGGCATGAGTAACTGTTCTGGCAAAACTGCCTCCCCTTTCTCTCGGTGCTGCTCCCTCTTAAGTAGCTTCCCTGACCTCTCCTTTTAAAGGTTGGGAATACCCTATTCTGTCAGATCTTTCTCTGATTCTTCACATTGTTTGCCACTCAATCAGATCTTTCCAACATGGGAGCTTCCTTCTACAAACAAACTTTACCTTCATTGTTTGGGGTTGAAGGTTTGTACTAAGAGCGTGTCTGACTGTATTCCAGCCTGAGAGTCTAAAGGAGTGCACTAAGGGCATGCCTATATTCCAGCCAGAGTAGCCATGTTGCTGGATTAAAATCCCTATAATGACAGTTATAAAGAAGCAAGAACGTATAAATAAGCAAGAATGTCACTTTGTCCTAAATGGAGAATGTACGTATTAGGCCACATTCATTATTGCTAGAGATTGGCTTTTAAAGATTGTGTGTTTTCTCTATGTGGGTTTGTGCTCATGTGCCCACGGAGGATAGAACTGGACCTGGAGTTACAGGAAGTTGTCAGCCACCTGATGTGTGTCCTCTGTGACTGTAGTAAATGCTGTTAACTGCTGAGCCATCTCTCCAAACCTTCCCCCATGTTTCCCTCAATTTGTTTGTGGGGCTAAGTGATTATAGAAGCCTCTGGGGTGTTGATTTGCAATTGCATCCACCTCAGGATTCTGGAGGCCTGGGAGGGGTAAGGGATCTGAGGGTGCTTTGCTCCTCACTTTTGCCATTTCCTGCTGGTGGAGATTCTCTTCAAGGGCCTTGTGCTGTGCTTCCTTATCTCATTTCTTAACACCTTACCATCTGTCCTATATTGTGGCTTTAAGGTCTGAGTCCTGAGGGCTTTCTGGAGTACCCTTTACTTACCTCAGTTTATGCAGTCATTGACTGGCTTTCATCAAGTTCTGGTCAGAAGATCTATTGCAGATATATCAGACTGCTTTTGTATGTTAGACACTTTACTCCGTGGCCTTTCCTATGCAAAACCAGTCTTAATTTACATATTTTTTATTTTTGTTAATTATTACCATTTTAAAACCATATTGAAGACCTGGGGAGGACTAGCCCAGTAGTAGATCATTTACCTAACGCATGAACGTTCAGACCCTGAGTTTGATTTCCAACTTTGCTAAGACTTGCAATAAGGCATAAACCCAATTGCTTACTGTGGTTTGTTTCCACGTGTATAACTTGTATTTTTGAGACCTGATTTTATTTTGTAGTTGGAACTGACCTGGTACCACATGGCCTTGAACTTGATACATCCCTTCCTCATCCCCAGGTGTGTTTTTTAAAGGCAAGCATCAGTGCTAATGGGTTCTGGACCTCAGTGACTGCTGGGGTGCTGGGAGGGGCAGAGGGTAGGGGTGGAGCTTGAGAGAGTCCTTTGCCAAGGTCCACGTGGTACTCTTGATGTCAGGCAAGTCTTTGATTGGAATGGCTGCTTTTTTGCATTGAAAGTGTGATATATTTTTCATATCTAGTTTGATGGCCTTACAGCTTGAAGTAGTGGTTTTAAAGGGAAAATGGGTTTATTTAAATCAGTTATTTTCAGGCATCCAATGACAGCCACTATTTTCTTGGAATTATAGATAGTTCTTTTTTGACAGAGAAGTCAGACTTTTCTCCTAGGAGAAGGGGAAGGGAGTGGGGACAGCTTTTGGGATATAAATAAATAAATAAATAAATAAATAAATAAATAATAAATAAATAAATAAATAAATAAATAAATAAATAAATAAATCAATCAGCCAGCCAGCCAGCCAGCCAGCCAGCCAGCCAGCCAGCCAGCCAGCCAGCCATGATGCATTCCTCTCCCTCTCCCCTTCCCCAGCTTTTGGGCTCTGTAGAAGCCATGCAGCTCCCTGTGCTGAGCAGTCTGAAGAACTGTCCGTAAGCATTCTTTCTACACATACATTCTGGAGAACACTGTTCTGTGTTTTTGCTTGTTTATGACACTTCCATTTAGTTCTTGGGATTTTTTTTAAACCTAAGAAATGTTTTTTGGGGTTTAGGGTCTTTTGATTTGTCTAATGACATAGGGAATCTAGTTCAGTAGCACCCTGTAATAGCTTCCAGGGCTGTAGACCGATGGACAGAAAAAGGCAAGAAGTAAGGCTTCCCTGTAAGCCATTGTCACTGCTGACCAGGAGCTGCAGGCAGGGCTGTGTCTCTTGCAGAACTTCTGTACTGCAGGGTTTACTGTGGCAGCAGTTAAGGTGGGCTTCACCGCCTCACTGCCATCACCTGTGTAGACAGACAGAGTGCCACCGTGCTACCTTTTTGGTTAGTACTTAATTTAAAGGCCGTTTTATATTTTATTACATTCTTCAGTTTGGGGCAAGCAGCTCCCCTTCCCATCTGCCTGCCTTAGTTTGGAGGAGGAGAAGCCACCACAGCCTGTGTTGGGGGCTGCAGCTCCTTGTGCACCTGCTCTTGTTGCCATGGCCAAAGGGTGCTTCCTGCAAGAGAGCCAGGTGAAGAAAACCCAGCATGTATCCATCTGCGTGCTGCAGAGGTGTCTATCAGATGTCTTTCTTGTCTTATTAATGATGACTGGCTTTTTGCTAGAGAATAAATGTGTTACTTTGAGGGGTAGATTACAAGGGCAAAAACAGTGGCGGCTCTTGTGCTTCTCTCTCCCTTTATTCTAGGGAAACAGGAATAGACTCTTACCTAATTTCTTAGTAATAAGTGAGGGAAATAGACAGACCACTCCCAGTCAGTAGTCCCTAATTTCAGAAGAACAGAATTCCTGTAGCCCAGCTTGCTGAACCTTGACCTGAGGGTGAGGAGTGATTGGCAGGAGCTCACAGTGTGGAACCTCAGCTCCCTGCCTGCAAGACACCTTTATAGACAGTCGTCCCAAGTGGTTACAGGCATGGTGACTTCTGTAACTGCGGTTTCATTATTTCTAAAGGGGACTTAGAAAGGTTTAACAGTTCACCTTGAACATTTTGATTCAGGTCAGCATTTGGCAGGGTGGCTCAGGCTGACATTTCCTGAAGCTTGAGTTTTGTCCAGATGACTTAATTGGTGCTTTGGGGTGCACAGCGGCTTCTTTCCTGAAGATGGGAGAATAATCAGATCTGTGGAAGTAGGAAAGGGAAGCTGCTGGTCTTGCTCTGTGGGGCCTTGTTGGCAGGCCCCTGCTGACTGCAGGAGTCTCAAAGATCCCATGGGTTACAAAGAAAGAAGAGAGTGAGCCTTATAGTACATTGTGGGGAAAGCCCCCTCCCTTAAACTGCAGCCTGTGACTTCTTGTGTGCACACGAGGTTGCAGTCTGTGTGGTTTCTGCTTACTGAAGCTGTTTCCTATCTCTTAGTCTACTTACAAAGGTCTCCTTTTCTGTAAGCAAGGCCAGGTTTTGTTGGTGGTGCCCTTAACCCATGTGCATGACATAGTTTTCCAGCTCACCGAAGCTGTTCCAGGCCAGTTGTCCTCAGTGTACTGGTGACTTGTGCTCTTGCTTCAGCTTGTGGCCTGATGTCTGTAGAAATCGTTGGCCCTCAGAGGTTTGTCTTTAATGCCAAGAGTCAGCATTGCCTATGTCTCCCCACACGCCAGCTCTGCACTCAGCCTGCTGTCCTTACAGTTGTTTTGACTGCGGTCTGCTGCATGCATTCCTATCTGTTGTTCATCCATCCCAGCAAGCAAACATTGATTCACACTGTTCTCTCGTGGGAGTGAGCCCCGCCGTTTTTCTGTATGCTTGCACATCTGCATTGTTTTCATTTTCTGTTTTAAATCCATGTCCCTGCATTTCTGCTTTCTTCTGCACGTGTGGGAGAGTGTCAGAACCAGGACTTGTCATGCATGCTGTGCAGGTGGTGTGCCACTGAGCTATACCACAAGCCTGTCTGCATGCGTTTATGCACAAAGGGACAGTTTGGGCCTTGGAAAGATGACAGTCATTTAGAGCACCTCTTCTTACAGAGAACTTAGATTTTTAGTTCCCAGCACCCACCTGGTGGTTCACAAAGAGTCGTAACTCCAGATCCACAGAGACCTGACCCTGGTCCACATCTGACCTTTAGGGCACCTGACACATACATGGTGCACATGCATATGTGCAGGAAAAGTATACCCAGAAAAGAAATAAACTTAAAAGCTTTAAAAAACCCACATTTTATTTATGGTAGAGGTATAGACATTAGGATTAAATAGGTTTCCTGAAAGGCTGGACCAGAGGACTCTCCCTGTCTCCTCCTCTCACTGTGAGCTCATTGAAAGTATACTTTAAAGCCCTGTCTGGAACTTAGAAAACAGTGTCATTAGCTGTGAATTATTTTGAGGGTGTGTGTGTGTGTGTGTGTGTGTGTGTGTGTGTGTGTGTGTGTGGTGTGTGTGGTGTGTGTGTGTGTATGTATGCTACTTGTATATGTGTATATGTGACTGTGTATGTATGTGTTCATGTGTGTGTGTGCATACCTGCATATGTATGTGTGTGCCTGTGTGTACATGTGTGTTCATGTGTGTGTGTGTGTGCATGCATGCATACCTGCATATGTGTTTCTTTCTGTCTGTGTGTGCATGTATGTATCTAGGACACACATTAATAGATTGATCTCCTGTCACCCTCTGCTTTACTTTCTATAGCAAGGTCCCTTCCTGGACCTGGAGCTCCTCTGTTTGTCTGGCTGCCCGTGAACTCCAGCTCTCAGCACTGACTCACAGTGCACGAGTACACTGCCATGCCCAGTGTCCGTGTGGGTGCCAGGGCTCCACACTCAAGTCCTTGTGCTTGCACGGCAGGCATTTTACAGATTTCGCTGTCTCACCAGACTCTGCGTTGGACAGCAATATTGGTTTTGAGACCAGCTCCCACTGGGGTGCCCCAGCTGACCTAGAACTCACTTTGTAGACCAGACTGACCTGGAATTCAGAGATCCACCTGCCTCTGTGTCCTGAGTGCCGAGATTAAAGGGGGATTCCCCATGCTCCTACCAAATTTCAGTTGATAAGCATACATTGGACTTTCACTGAGCTCCTTAAAAATGAAATCACCAATATTATGTTATGGATATTAATTTGAAGACATTGTTTTATTATGGTCACTTCTTGGACATTTACTAGGCTTTGTTCCAGCCCTGAGGCAGGGCCCAACATGGAACTACACACCCACATTTAGGAGTGACAACGGGGCACAGACAGATGTGTAGTTTCTCAGCTGCTGATAGTGCAGTGAGGAAAACTAAGGGCACACAGGACGTTGAAATCGTTAGGCTGTGGGTGGTAATAGAGAGTCTGAGCAGGCAGGAGTTGAGCACAGAGCTTGGGAAGGGAAGGCTTGAGTCTGATGGATTCCAGGTTTGTGGAGGGGTGCGGGTGTGGTGGGGAGAGGAGACTGCCTGCGAAGGACCTGAGGAAACTGTTTTCAGAAAGCACAAGGACATGTCACTAGCATTGATAGTCACAGCAGCCTGGGAACATGGCTAGATCCACATGTCATTGTTCTTACGACCGCACTGTGGTGATATCACCAGACCCAGGACTTCTGGAAAATTACACTGCATCCCTGAGCGGTGAGGACACTCACACAGGGATCCCTGGAACCCTGTAAAGTGGGTTTCTATTGCTGCTGAAACAGCCTGCCACTGAGAGACAGAAGACTTTGGAAGAGACTGAGGGAGCAGCTGTACAGGAAGGTGCCAAGCCCAACACAGATTCTACAAGCCATCTCCTTCTGTAGGAAGGACGGGGGAGAAAACATGGACTTGAACAAAAGACCCCAGGACACCCCTGCCTTTTTACTGTAAGCTTATTTTTTATAAAATATACAGGGGGAGGAATCTGGCCTTCTTAGCTTCATGATCTTCCTGGCGCCATAACTGTGTGAGGAGATCATCCACTCGTTTGTTCACAGATTCACAAACAGCGCAGGTGCATGGAGTCAGTGTATTGCCCCTTAAAACCACTCCGCCACCACTCTCAGCCACAGAATTGTTACCTCACCTTTGTGATGCACCAGGGATTTTCAGTCCTGTAGACTCCTCTGCTATAGTGCAGTACCTCCTGTGTTTCTCTAGTGTTGACTTGAGAAAAATTGACATGAGTTTTCTGAGAGCTGATACTTATGTTAAAGGTTTGCACTTGAGAGATAATAGGACATATATTTTATGCCACGAATAGCTTCTTCTGGTATCTTAATTTTATATCTAAAATAGTTATATCTAAAGTACTTTTATATATTTGATATAATAGATATTATTATATCTAAATTTATATCTAAAGTAGTTATTTTATTTGGAATCGATAGATATATTCTAAAAAGAAAAAAAATAAAATTTGAAATTTTAGGGGCTATAATGTAGTGAAAAATCTGCTACACCCAAAAAGGTAATATCCACATAAAATATTACACAAAAATACGTAGTATGGGATTCAAAAGCCACTTATTAACTATTTCTTGACTATTTTAAATAGGAGTGTGTGTGTGTGTGTGTGTGTGTGTGTGTGTGTGTGTGTGTGACAGCAGATACGCTTAACCCTCTTGTTTCTTGTTTCCTTGGATCATGATTGAACTTCAGTAAATACTTCTTAGTAGGAATACCATCTCTGGCCACCACCAGTGGAGGAGAAGATATTTTCTTAGATATACAGACCCTCTCCCCATTTTGATAGCTCTTTTCTTCCCTCATTTTGAAAGCATAAATTATTTACATATGTAATGTGCTTACTGATAGTCAGTGTCAAACTCTACTAAAATTTGTGATCCTCCCTCTATGACAGGTTAACAAAGCGATTTGTGAGTTTCCATTTCTCATCAAAAGCAAAAGGGAAATGATCAGGAAAACTAGTGTGAGCTTGTCAGGCCCTGTGCAAGGCTGTGTGGTCTGTGTCTGCACATGGCTGCATGGTCAGGTCCTGTCCACGACTGTGTGGTCTGTGTCTGCACATGGCTGCATGGTCAGGTCCTGCACACGGTTGTGTGGTCAGTGTCTGGACATGGCTGCATGGTCAGGTCCTGCACATGGCTGTGTGGTCTGTGTCTGCACATGGCTGCATGGTCAGGTCCTGCACACGGTTGTGTGGTCAGTGTCTGGACATGGCTGCATGGTCAGGTCCTGCACATGGCTGTGTGGTCTGTGTCTGCACATGGCTGCATGGTCAGGTCCTGCACATGGCTGTGTGGTCTGTGTCTGCACATGGCTGCATGGTCAGGTCCTTCACACGGCTGTGTGGTCAGTGTCTGCACATGGCTGCATGGTCAGGTCCTGCACATGGCTGTGTGGTCTGTGTCTGCATGGCTGCATGGTCAGGACCTGCACACGATTGTGTGGTCAGGTCCTGCACACGGCTGTGTGGTCTGTGTCTGGACATGCTCCCTTCGCAACAGTGCTCTCTTAGGTGTGCACTTGAGCTCTTAATTCGGCCCACGAGTTTCTCACTCTTCTCCTTAATGTTCCACTCTTGTTCATTTTTGTCTCCTCCTTCATGCCAGTGAAGCTGGGATTGGGGCTCCCTCCCTTAAGTTGTCCTTTCTTCCTGTATCCCCAGCCTTGGCGCCACCTTTTTATCTTTGGAGAATCGACTGTGGTTTCTAATATGGTCCTCATCCTTGTCACTGAAGCCAGACTCGTGCAGTTCAGACAGCTCTGTACCATGGCGTTTCCTTCCCATGGCATCGGCTGTGTGCTCCGTGAGAACTGCTTCTGCGATCCTCCCATAGTCTTATTTATATCTAAGTACAGCATGTATTTGTAAGTATGTATACACACACATCAAATGTTCTTCCTTTCTCCTAAGGGCATGAGCTCCCAGGCGCCCATCCCTAATGTATCCAGCAGCAGGAAGAGCATCTTACCGACCTGAGAGGGAGTCACATGTACCTTGCCCTGGCTCTGTGTGCATTAGACGTTGTTACTGAACCAGAACAGCAGCTATGATGACTTAGGGATTCAGTTCTACCTGTAAGATCTAAACAAGGTGATCACCGAACTGCAGTCACAGTTTAAGAAAACAGCATTGTCAGATTCTTTCTCCACTTTCCTTTATTGATTGGTCAGTTGATTGCTCTTCATGCTCGGGAATGAACCCAGAGTCTTCGGCTCTCCCCAAGCTGGCTTTGAACTTGTGTTTCTCCTCCTCCTGCCTTAGTTCTCCTTGCTCCCTATACTCAGGAACACTGTGCACAAGAGCATGCTTGGTTTGGCTGCTTTTGTGCTGGAAGCCGAGTGAGCGTGCAGGGCTCCCCTTGTGCCATTGACCCTACCCATCACTTCCTCATGTTGTGTGGTGTGCAGTGGCTTGCCTCCAGCTTTCTCTTTCCTCTTGCATTTTACTAAAAACAGCAAGGAGAAAGCAGGCTGTGCTAACAAGCCTTTGCTCAGACATATCTTCATAAATATACATTATATAAATAACACATAATGTATAATACACACACACACACACACACACACACACACACACACACACACTTGTAAATTCTGGTTTCTGCTTGGTAGTCTATGATATTATACCTGTCACTCCATGGCAGAAGTCACCTTTACCTCACTTCTCTCTGAGCTTCCCAGAACCACTGTTAGCATTCACTGGTACACCAGCAGTTTGTTGTTGTTAAGCTAGTTTTTAATCACTTTATTCTCTCATATGTTACATCCTGATCACATTTTATCCTCCCCCTTGACTCCTCTCTTCCCTTCAGAAAAGCAAAGCCCTCCGAGAGATATCAGCCAAACATGGCATATCAAGTTGCAGTAAGGCCTCTCCTCATATTTAGCCTGGATGAAGCAACCCAGAAGGAAGAGTTGGTTCTCAAAGCAGGCAAAAGAGTCAGAACACCCCTCACCCCTGTTCCCTCTGTTAGGAGTCCCATAAAAACACCAAGCTACATGGCTGTAACATATATGCAGCAGAGCTAGTCTAGACCCATGCAGGCTCACTGATGGTCAGTTCTGTCTCAGTGAGCACCTGTGAGCCCCTGTGAACCCGTTAGTTGATTCTGTGATTTTCTTGTTGGTGTCTTTGAGCCTTTCAATCCACAGACCCAGAGAGACTAAGTAGTAACAGGAGGGCTTAACTGGGCGGGGGCGGGGGTTCATGAGTCTCCCTGGGAATAGGAGGTAGAATAGATATTGCCAGTGGTCTGGGGAGGGCTAAGGACTAAAAGGGAGGGAGGGATCAGGTGGGGGAGGATAAGAGGGAGAGAGTACTGGGAAAGACAACTAGAATGGAGGGATGCAATTCAGGGGCAAGCTAGTATGCATAGTGCAGTGGAAACTCCCGGGAATCTATTAGGGTGACCCTGCTCAGAGTCCTAGCAATGAGGATACTGAGCCTGAACTGACCATCTCCTGTAATCAGACAAGACTCCAGTGGAGGGATTGGGACAGCAACTCAGCCAGGAAACCTTCAGTGTACAATTTGTCCTACCTACAAGATGTGCTAGGAAAAAGGTGACACAGAAATTGTGGGAGTGACCAACCAATGACTGGTCCAGCTTGAGACCCAGGTATTGAGAGGGAGCCCACCCCTAACACTGCCTGGAGGACCAGAAACCAGAGGCCAGATGGCTTAGAGACCTAGGATAGAACCAAACATGCCCAGCAAAACAAAACAAAAAAGGTAACTGAAGTCACTCCTAATGGCACAGTGCTCTAGTTATAAACAGATAATAATGCTCTATCAGAGAGATTCCATCCAGCAACTGGTAGAAACAGATGCAGAAACACACGGCCAAACATTAGGTGGAACTCAGTGAATCCTGGGGAAGAAAGAGAGGAAGGATTGTAGGAGCTCTCTTCCTTAAAATGCGGCTTTTCCCACCATGGTCTTTGCTTCCCCAGAACTCTTATTGTTGCTTTATGGAAATGTTTGTATTCCAACACAGCTCTTCAGAGAGGACCAGGTTCTTTCTCTGGCCCCTCGCAGTTCTCCCAGCCCCGACCCATGCTGTCGTTCTGAAGCTGCCTCTGTACATTGCCAGTGGTCTAAAAGCCCCTCATGAGGGCGGTGCTCTGTAGATTGGGTAGCCACAGTGTGGCTGCCCTCCACTTTGTATTCACTTCCTTTGAGCCTGGTGGTGCTGCCTCATGCTCCTCCCCTTCCCCTAGCAAGGATTCCAGCAGTTGAATTTGGCGTCCATACACAGTCAAAGTGGTCACATCTTACCATTATCCAGGTACAGTTACAGGTGACTTGAGCCATGTCACTTCAACTCCCTACAGACAGCAGCGATGGGATTTCAGAGTACTGAAGTCCATGAAGTCGGGTGATGACATTGTGGGCAGAAACCAACACATCAAGTAATGTTTCTTGATCAGCTCCTTCACAGTGAACACTGTGTTAAGTATTGGAGAAACTGTCATGAGACACTCCTGTTGCTGGGTTTAAACCACAGCAGGCTTTCTGAATGTCCTCGGCCCTGGAGAAGCCATGGACATTACAACATTTAGAGAGAAGTTTGCACCTATGATGATTAGAATGGTGTTTTAGGTGTATTATGTGCAGAGCTGTTTTTCTTCGTGTATGTGTACAAGTATATATATATGTGCCCCTCTGTATGTTTTTATATGCATGTATATGTGCTTATGTGTGTATATGCATGTACAGGGCAGAGCTTGATGTCTGATGTCTTCCTAAATCACACTTCATTTTGATTTTTGAGACCGAATGTCCAGCAAGCCCCAGCTTTGGGATTGTGAGAACATTCTAGTACAACCAGGTTGTAATGGGCACTGGGGCTTGAACTCCGGTCTCAGGCTTCTACAACAGACACTTTATCATTGAGCCACTCCTCAATCATTGCTCTACTGTTAGTTGGCTAGACACTACCCTCTGATGTCTGGTAGGAAGGTCTGGAGGTCACTGTCCAGCATAAGTTGCAGCATTCTGTGGGTGGTGGCGGCTGTTCACCTCCTTCCCCTTCCTGTTCACTTCCTCTTCTCCCTCCCTTACCCCCTTCATTTCTTCCCTTATTTCCCTACTGTATTTTCTTTTTCCTGTTTCCATCTACATTTCCCCCCTCTGTCTTAAATTAGCTCTAAGCATGTCTTCCCAAGATCTGCCTTTGAAGAATTTAGCATCAGAAATGGTGCTAATTTGATGCCCAGGGCCTTCACAGGAGGCCTGGGTTCTCATGGGTTCCTCATTGAGCTTCTCACTGAGCTCCTCCTCATTGAGCTCCTCCTCAGTAGGCTCCTCATTGAGCTCCTCATTGGGCTCCTCATTGCGCTCCTCATTGAGCTCCTCATCAGGTTCCTCATTGAGCTCCTTGTTGAGCTTCTCATGGGTTCCTCATTGAACTTCTCATTGAGCTCCTTATTGGGTTCCTCATTGAGCTCCTCATTGGGCTCCTCATTGAGCTCCTCATTGGGCTCCTCATTGCGCTCCTTTTTGAGCTTCTCATGGGTTCCTCATTGAGCTCCTCATCAGGTTCCTCATTGAGCTCCTCATTGAACTTCTCATTGAGCTCCTCATTGAGCTCCTCATGGGTTCCTTATCGGGTTCCTCATTGGGCTCCTCATTGAGCTCCTCATTGGGCTCCTCATTGCGCTCCTTGTTGAGCTCCTTATTGGGTTACTCATTGAGCTCCTTGTTGAGCTTCTCATGGGTTCCTCATTGAACTTCTCATTGAGCTCCTCATTGGGCTCCTCATTGCGCTCCTTGTTGAGCTTCTCATGGGTTCCTCATTGAACTTCTCATTGAGCTCCTCATTGGGCTCCTCATTGAACTTCTCATTGAGCTCCTCATGGGTTCCTCATTGAGCTCCTCATTGGGCTCCTCATTGGGCTCCTCATTGAGCTCCTCATTAGGTTCCTCCTCAGTATGCTCCTCATTGAACTTCTCATTGAGCTCCTCATGGGTTCCTTATCAGGTTCCTCATTGGGCTCCTCATTGAGCTCCTCATCAGGTTCCTCATTGAGCTCCTCATTGGGCTCCTCATTGAGCTCCTCATTGGGCCCTCATAGGGTGGAGCTGTTAACACCTCAGAGCCTGC
The DNA here is from genome assembly GCF_021556685.1 of Rattus norvegicus. NCBI lineage: Eukaryota > Metazoa > Chordata > Mammalia > Rodentia > Muridae > Rattus > Rattus norvegicus. The sequence goes on from NC_141537.1 coordinate 182,579,844, forward strand.
AGGTGAGCATAGCATACTTCAGGAAGGAGACAGAGGCATCATCCAGCTGTCTCTTGGGTGAACTCCTTAGAGGTGGATATTTTACCTGCATCCCTCATTTGTTAAAGTACTAATTCCTTTTGGTTGTGGTTTAGACATGGTTTTGAGGTTGTCATGTCTAAGTGAAATCCTGTGTAAACTAGCATGTAGAAAATGAGCCACTTCTGTGCTGCTGTGAGCAGATTTATTCAGCTGTACAACATTATTTTTTATTTGTTAGGAAGAGTTTTGGAGGAATTTGCTTTATTCTCTTCTTTTTGGTGGGCAGAACTCAGCAAGGCTTCTCTAAGTTGATAAAATATATTCAGTATGTGGAGGCAGCCATTAGTAGTCAAGGCCGTTTGGTCAGATGAATCCTGCGAGATACTTAAGCGCTGTGACAGGTTTGCCAAGGGTGCTTTGCTTCTCTGACAGAAGCTTTTAACCTGATTCTTATATCTGTTATTTCTCTCCATTTAATATTTGTCGGGAAAACGATGAGATTTTTAGACACATGGGAAGATTCCTAGGTATTCTACCACATGCTTAACTTGACACGAAGTGTATAAAAACCTGAAGGTGCCTGGCGCCTTCTAGCCCTTGCCTACATTCTCTGCAAGGAGTGTGGAGCCCTTAGGGCTCAGCCAGACTTGTCAGAAGGAAGCTGGGTATGGTGGCTGAAGCCTGAATCCCAGCACATGCCAGGCAGAGGTAGGATTGCCAGGAGCTTGAAACCAGCCTAGTAGACTACACAGTGAGTTCTAGCTCAGCCTAGGCTGCAGAGGGAGGCCCTGTGTGAGGAACAAAGACCCTGAATGAGCTGTCTCGTGTCACAGCTAATGAGAAGCTGTGGGTAGTGTGGCATCTCTCTGCCTGGACAGGTGGCACGAGTGTGACAGCGTGGATGTCCCATGCTCTGGTTTATAGTGCACCAGCCTGTGTAGCCCCACAGCACAGTCGGCCAGCCTCCCCAGAGCCCTGGGCTCTTCTGTCTACCCTGCTGTCTTTGTTTTGCTCTCTTGCTGCACTCCCTTTCGGGTTGTGTGAAGCTACAAGTGCTGCCTTCTCCAGCTGGATCGATCAGTCGTTATGACCTGTGGCCTCCGAGACAGTGCCGGTAAAGCCTGCAGTTGGAAAGTTGCTCCAATCAGATGACATCAATAAAGTCAGTTTCAGTCGATTTCTAGACTGAATCTTGCAAAAGAATTTGGAAAGCAAGATCTGTTACCATATATTAGGTAGAATGTCATGTGCGACTGGCCCACACAGTTTCTTTGTTTTCTTATCCCTTACCATCCTGTCCATCAGAGGATGGCTCTGCACCATCTGTGTGGCTAAGGATGCCCTTGTTCTGCCTGGTTTTATTTATTAGAAGCGACTCATACGAGTTTTTGTAGGCCAGGCCGTCGCAAAGTATAGGAGTGCGGACTGAAAATTAGTTTACAGCTTGGGTGTTGAAGAGTGAATCACCCCCAGTAGTTTGTGTGAATGCTGCTGCTGATTGAGCAGCTCCTCATTTACATATGTGTTCATTGACATACATATGTATGTAACTATTTCTTTGACTCTACCACATCTGCCTCTGAAACACAGGGTGGCTGAAGTGCTGAACGCAACAGGATGCCTGTGTTGTGGTTCTGACACCATCCAGATGCCCAGCACTTGTATTGGGATATTTTTAACCGTAAATGAACTAAAAAAAGTGGGTACTTGAGGGTTGCTAAGCGTGATCACAATGTCTTATCCTCTTGAAAAGGAATAATGGAAGACATACAGTCCGTGTACTATTGAGCTTTATGCAGAAAACAAACCTGATTATTGAGAAATAACACTCAAATACTTACATTTGTTTTTTACTTTTGAGACACAGAGTCTCATTATTCAGTCCCTATTTGCACACCATTTGCCATGTAGCCCTGGCTGGCTTCAAACTCACAGAGATCTGCCTAACAAATGCCTCCTTGCCTTTACAGTTGACCATACTTTAGATGGGATCTTTTCTAAAAACAAACAAACAAACAAAAACCCCAAAACAAAAAATCCCAAGCCAACAGACTCATTTCTTCTTGATGCCACCAGGGTATAAATATATCAGTTTACTGCTATTTTGGAACAAGCCTAAGGAAGAAAGTGTAGATTGAATTTCTCTCTCCCCTTCCAGGAGAAGCATAAACAAGAGTTGGAAGACATGCGGAAGGCTGGGCACGAGGCGCTGAGCATTATAGTGGACGAGTACAAGGTAGGCTCAGGAGGCTTTGCTAACCATGCAGACCCCAGGGAGAGGGCAAGCTTGACTCTTAGGCACATGGAACCATGCATGGGTCCCAGGCCTTGCATGTGTCTTTGTGTACATGTCAGCCCTCTTCGCTGCCACAAACAGTGACCGGCTCAGCACACCCTCTGGGAGGAAGGTGGATTGCAGCCCAGGGTTTTGGTCTGTTGCCTCCTTGCTTTGGACGCGAGATAAAGCTGAATTGTCAATCAGATGGTGAGTGTGTGCAGCAGAGATGTCCACCCCACAGCCGCCAGCAGCTGAGGGAAAGGACACGCCCCAGGGACCTGCTTCTTCCCACTGGGTCCTGCCTCCAAGTGGCTACTGCTCCCACAAATACGAAGAGGTTAGAGCCACCATAATCTGTCATTTTTCACAAGGTCAAGTCATGTGATCAAGATTTTAACATACAAGCCTTTGTGGGATAGTTAAGGTCCAAACCGCACACTTTATTTTAGTGAGTAATCAGCCGAGTGGAGGAAGTGGTGATTGGTTACAAAGTTATACTATTGTATTTGCGACTGAAAATATCTGAGACTATCAGCAGAATGAAGTCTAATGTAAAATATTACATAATTAATTAACATGTTTATCTTCACCTGTGATGTGCTGTCTACCTTTTTAAAGGAAAAATATAAGATATTAAATAAATTAAAAAAAACTAATCTCTTATTTTTAAAATTAGCTAAAAAGATATATATATATGTAAATATATTTAAGTAGTAACAGTTTATAGTAATGTCATAGCAGTGATAATAGTAAAATTGGTATGGAATTTACTAAAAGTCAGTCATAGATCTCCTAAAGTTGGAATTATAGATTTTTGTGAGCAGTCACATAGAAGCTGGGAATTGAACCCAGGACCTCTGCAAGAGCAACCAGTGCTCTTAACCACTGAGCCATCGCTCCAGCCCCACAGTATCCCTTTCTCAACAAACATGTTGATATTAGTCTTGACACTGGTAGTAAGTGAGATTTAAATCACATGCATTTCTGCAATATTCTTTGCAAATGGCATGTTTGAAGGAGCCTGGCCAAGAGCTACTCTCTGTGTCTGCTGTTGCCATGGTTGAATATTCAAAGAGGATTTAAAAGTTCCAGTGTGCTCCATTGTAATTTACTGAAAAGAACTGGGAATGAATCAAATGTCCTACAGAGATGCATTGAATTTGTCATATCTAGATAATGGGTTTCTATTCAGACAGCCTAAACTCATTCCCAGGATCTGCTACTGTGTGACTTGTTGCATGTGCCTCTCCTCACTGACTCTTCCTTAAGGTCCTCATGAAGCTCTAGGGAGTTGAGTCCACTGAGGAGAAGCAGCTCTCACACACTGGTGACTTCGGTGCTCTAGAAGCACAAGTGCAGCCAGGTTGTGTCATCTGCCACACTTTTGCTTCTTCGGGGTCAGACTGAAATGTTAGAGATCCTTGTGATTCTTACAGCAGTGTGCTCCGCCCTCCGAGACAGTCTCACCAGTCTCCTCTAGTGCTCCCTTGCTTCTTCCCACTTGACTTTAAGGTTACCTTTAGCCCTTCTTTCCCCATTGGTTCTGGCTGGTGTTGCCAGCTGGTCTGGTCTGGAGTCAGCCCACCCTTCCACAGTTAGAGTAAACTCACACTTTGTCTCCCAGCGTCCATCCAATGCTAACTGCGTCTCAGCTAGTGGGGTCACATGTCCACCTCTGGCCAGCACGTAAGCGGGTGTCGTGCATGCTGACACAGTTTACATCACTTCTGCACCGTCCTGAGTACGTAACAGTTCCTTGGTGTCATTCACTCCCTCTGGCTCTTAAAATTTTCGCAACCCCCTTTCCACAAAGATCCACAAAGTGTTTTCAGGGATGTGATATGAATTCTGGGTTAGCTCAGTCTTTGTTCTGTGCTTGTTGACTGGTTTTTTTTTTTGGGGGGGGGCAGGGGTGTCCCTGTGTAGCATGCTGCTGCTCGGGTGAGATGTCAGTTTTTAAAATGTCCAAATGATGTTACCAGTAAGCCTTGTCATGATGTGAACTTTTCTCTAAGAAGCAAAAGTTCTGACCTATTCAGCATCGTTACTGGGTTGATGAGATGAGAGGAGCTTAGCTCTTGGGAGCCTAAGAACATGGGCAAGCCAAGGCTGCGCTTAATAACTTTAAGATTTAGAGGCCCCATTCATGATCTCCAGCAGCTCATAGAGGGAGATACCTGGGTGGACCATCTGAAATCCCTGGATCTGGGCCTGGGCGGTAGCTGAGTTGGTCAGCATACCAGGTCCCCTGCGCCCTTGCCACTGGAACCAGCTTTCTGCTGGCCATGTGAGGGATTTAGTACAGTGAAGTAAATGTAATTTCTGAAAGGCCTTCCCTAGACTCTGGTGCCTGAGATTGTTGAGCACAGTCAACAGAAAAGCTTTTCTTTACTTGCTTGTTTAATGATCTTGGAATCCTGTTGTCTGGCCCAATCATCTCCTCAGGGTCACCGGTTAAGAAGCACAGAGCCCTCTGGTACACGAGTAGCCACATCACCACTGTGGTTTTTGTTTTAAGGTAATCTGAGCAATTGCGTGGGGATCAGAACACTGAATTCTGGTTCTCAGATCTTACAGGACATGATAAATGCCTTTGTTGTTTGTCGATGTCTTCCCGGGACTCTAGACGGTAGGTGCAACAGGGGCCTGTCTTCATTTAAAGTTCTGGACGTTACTGTGCGTCCTGAAAGGCTTTGTGAGCCATATTCATTCTGCTCCATTTCCTCACCTGTCAGGTGTTGCGCTGCATCTCGCTGTTGCCGCCTCTAATGTTTTTACCCCATTGCTGATTAAGTTGTATGGACCCATCCACTCACACGAACATGCGTGCCTATGAATGTGTGACTTCTCACTGAAATCCCATATAAGAAAAGAAGACATAATCTCAGAGGAAGGACGTAAGGGTAGGGAGGTCTTCCCTTCGTTTTTGAGAGTGTAGGGGACAAATGAGAAAATGCTGAGTTTTAATTGTAGCTAAGCGAGCAGAGTTTGACTTACGTCAAAATGGTTTATAACAAACATCAGCCTTGTGTTTCTGGAGTGGGATAAGTGATCGCAGTCAGAGACGTCTTTATGGAGGGGGTCAGTACAGTGGGAACACCGAGGAAAGTCATGCATGGAAAAGTGTGCCACATTTACTGACAGATGGGACTCTGTGGCGTCTTGACTTCTCTAAAGAGAGAGCGCCCTCCCACACAGAGGCATTTGCTTGCCATTGCTCTCTGCAGTTTCTCCTCATGCCTCAGTCCAGCTAGTTCAGGGCCCATCAACACTTGAGGTAAAGTAATTTTCACTACCAGCCCCACTTCAAAAACGGTTTTTCTTTTCGCCCTAAATAACTTTGGGTAAAATTTTTCCAAGGGAAGTACTTAGTTGACTCAGTGTGTTGAAATCCAGCTTCTAGCTTGCTCTAATAGAGAGGGGGAGTTCTCAGGAAACTTAAGAGAAACATGTTGCAATGAGCTCAGTTCATTAAAAATTCCAGCTTGACAACAAGCAAGATCTGAACATATTTTTTTGCTTAAGATTTTTGTTTTGCTACTGTATAGAGGATATTCTCTTTCAGTGGCAGCTCCACCCTTTCCCACTGTCTTATTTTTCTGTTTGTTTTTTAACTTAAAAGTAACATAGTGTCTACTTAAAGATCAGTCATTAATAAAAGGTTTTTCTTTTTCTGTTCTTAAATATGGACTTAGAATTTTATTCTGTAGTGGTACTTATAGATTTTTTTTGTCTCTCTCACCTTGATTAATTTTGAAATTAAAGTACATTATTTTGCTATTGTTTAAATGAAAAGATTCAGGGGACAGTGGGATCTCCGTGGTTTTTATCCCATTCAAATAAATTTAATATTTACTTTTTAATTAAAAAGTTTAGGCCTTTTACAGATTACACTAAGCAGAGCTGTATTTCCCTGAGTATTTCCTGCTTCATGAGTTAAAATACTGAGTAGAGCTTGATTTTGTTCTTCACAGGTGGTGTCTAAAAAGTCATAACTATGAAGGTGTCGTGAGTTTTGGCACCTTGTGGGTAGCTGCACAATTTTTTATATCATTTGTGTGTGTGTGTGTGTGTGTGTGTGTGTGTGTGTGTGTGTGTGTGTGTGTGTGAGTGAAATGAACCGTTACCTGCTTGGCCACCCACCAGGAGAGAATTTTCATGTTTCCAATAGTGGGTACCTTTTCCTTCCCCAGTCACTGTTGACATACATTTGGCCAAGCAGCATATATTTAAGAAACTCATTTTTGGCTGGGCGTGAGAGCACTCAGGAGCCTGAGGAAGGAGTCGTTGAGTTCCAGGCCCAACTGAATTGCTTAGTGAATTAATAGCCCACTTGAACTACTTTTTAAAATTCAGTATCAGAATAAATGTATAAACCAGCCAGCCAGTGAACCAACCAGCCAACCAACTGATCAACCAAGCAATCAAATGATAAACCAACCAGCCAGCCAACCAGCCTGCTAGTCAGTCAACCAACAACAAACAAAGGAACAAGTAAACAGCCAGCCAGTTAGCCAACAAGCCAAACAGGTAGCCAAACAACCGGCCAGTTTGCCCTTCCCTTATGGTATTTATACACTTAGAGGTGTCTTCCTCACAAGCACATATGGCCACTTTGTTCCTGCAGCCTGTTTCTGAGTGCACCTCCACATGCCATCTGTAATTCTCTGCATAATCCAGAAGCCGAGGTCCCCTCATTACTGCGAGCATGGATGCACTTGTAAACACTGGACTGTTTGATGAGAAAACAATGCAAGGGCAGATTCTTCTTACGATGAGAGCATCTGATGCTCCCCAGCCCCTCTATTATACACACACTAGCCAGAGGCACTGAAGTGTGAGGACTTAAAATGGTAAAGTGGTGTGAGGTTGCTGCGTACAGTTTTTTTGCAATAATCTCAACTCAGTCTTGGTGTCCCAGTTTCCTATAGTAACTGAACCATGTTTTGTGGGAGCACTGGTCTTTTGCTAATTTTTTTTTAAAGTTTGAATATGCCTTAAATTTCTGTTTGTAAGGATTGCACTGAGTTTTAGTAAATCAGAGTCCGCTATACGGCAGCCCCGAAGCTCACACGACTGCTGCAGCCATTTTCCAGAGCCTTCCCTGGCCTGTGCTTTATTGCAGCTCTCGGGACAACTGTGCCATTTGGTAAGGACGAGCATGCTAGCCTACTGCGTTCAGGAGGCTTTTCCCAGGGTGTACAGTTACTTCATATTATATAAAGTCCTTTCCCAACTAGAGAAACAACTCTGTTTTCTCACTGTTGAGTATTTTCCATTGATTAGATGTCTCTGGGTCTTCGTCCAAAGATGGGAAAAGTACGTTTTTAGATACTTTTATTTGAATCTCACCATTCTGTTAGCCCAAAGGTATGAAATAAATTTACAGCTTTCAGTTGTTTGATTGAGCATGGACGCTCATAAATTCCATGTTTTATCATGTGATCAGATTTTTCCTGGACACTGAAGCTGTTTGCTGTTGCCAGTCAAGCTTGGCCCAATGGCCTGCTGCTAGATCTGAGTGACTGGATAGGACTCAGCCCTTGGCCTGTTCTCCCTGGCCCCTCCCACCAAGCTCAATCTCACTGGAAGACTGAGGAAGGCTGAGTACTGCAGAATGGCTCTTCTGTGCCTCTGAGTTTACAGCACTGAGCCAGAACTCTACATGCCAGGCTATTCTTGTGGTTTCTTTAGCCAGGCCAAAACCAAAAGGCACTGGAACATTGGAAGAAATCTAGTTCTATTATAGGTCAGGGCTTTGCTTGGGTTGTTAGTGAATGACAGCCTGTAATGGGACAGGAGGGGGACGTCTGGGTGAAGGCACAGATCTTCTCTCTCCCCTCCCTCTCCTTCCTTTATTGCATAGCAGATCTCCAGGGGAAAACTCCCTCTGTAGTAAAGTTGAGAATGAGCAGATTTGCTTGCCCTGTGTTCCCTGAGTGCACAGCTCCTGCCTTCTCCTACACTGAGAGTTCACTGTACGACCAGCAGTGTTCTGTGATCAGTGCTGTTCAGGGTTAAGCATTTGATCAGCTTTGAAATTCCTTGCCTGTTTGACAGATATAAGAGAGAAGTGGTCAATTTGTTCTTTATTGTAGAACAGACCCTGAGGACAGACACCAAAGATGTAGTAGTCTGTAAAAGCCCTTTAACGGTCTTATGTGTAAGGAGTGTGGAACTGACTATTGAGATCAGAGAGACCAAGATGGATTTTAATTCTTACATCGAGGCCAGCTTTCTGGGCACACCCAGTGTGTGAGAACATCGGATTCTCTATACAGTTATATATTATTAAAGGATTTGCCCTACTAAAGCTACTTGGCCTTTGTGGGGGGTGCATGCTAGCAAACACAATGAATAACTTGGAAACTGTGTGACTATCTTGTTATAGGAAGGAATCTCCTGTCTCCTTGTCTTTGATTTATGAAGAGTTGTAAGTCTCTCTGTGTCAGTGAGAAGGGATTTCTGTGTATGAGTAACCTGCCACCCTGCCCCAGTCTCAGTCACAGAACCCATTGGCTTCATATTTTTATGGGATATCCATGTGACCCTCCCCCATTTAGAAAGTCTGTAAAGACCAGCTTGGGTTGGTGGCAAGGCTGCCAGACCACCTCACACTTCTCGTCAGCGAGATTCTTCTGTGCTTGTTACTGATAGCGTTGTTCCCGCTCCTAACTCCTGGGGAAGGTTCACTTCTGGGCAGAGTTACTCTTGACTTCAGAGTCCAGGTCAACAGGTTTCAGGAGATCGCAGGCCTTCTTCCTGCGGTGACTTCTGTCGTCTGCTGTTGCCTCAAAGCTCTGCTCCTCACTCACATCAAGGCAGGCGTGTCTTTGGTGCTGCTCTGATGAGCTGACTTGAGGCCAGCCTCTCAGCTCTCAGTGCTGGTAAAGGTTCAATGCGAGGAACCTTTTCTACTTTCCTGGGAGACCTGTTGATCCCACCAAATTGTAAAAAGTAATGATTTTAAATCTAGCAAATACTAAAAGTAATGCTGACACCACTTGGTTCCGACACCACGTCCATTTCCTGTATATGCAGTGAGGAACCTAAACTATAAATCTATCAGGAAGATGTTAGAGCAGTGCCACAGTGTAACTTCATTAGTAAGAAGGCGAACCTGCTGTCCCCATTATTAGGGAGCGCATCACCACCAAGGGGGTCTGCTGTTCCTCCCAGTTACCACGGCAACACGGGGAGACAGAGGCATGATGATGATAAGTGCAGGTGAGGGATGGAGGAGGGTTATCTATAATAAAAGCCAGATCCCTCCTGAACTGACCCAGGGCTTGCTTGTGCTTGGGAGGTTCCGACCTGTCCATTCCAGCTCCTCAGATGACTCCCCAGTGCCACCTTCCCACTGTCACAGACTTCCTGCTCTAGTGACCCTGCGCCTCCTCTGATCCACTGAGGACTCGGGAGCAGGAGGAGGCTGTCTCAGGCAGAAGTCGCTCTTGCTTTCCTTTCTTTGTTCTTTCAACTGAAACCATAGTTGTGATTCAAGTCACAAGGAGCAAGATTGTGGCATCTGAGGGAGGCCAGCCCACATGGCAGCTTTTCCAGAGGTTGAGGTATCTGGAAGGCAGACATGCATAGCCTTTGCACTGTGCTTAATTTTAGAAACTTCTTAATTTTAATGTGTTGTCCATGGCACAAAAGAAATTTTCACTGGGAGACTTCTGTGGTGTTTGAGGTAATGGCTCTTATGTTACTAGAATCCTGTAACGACAAGGCCAGCAGGAACCATTCCCTCTGTCCTGATGGTTTTCTTTGGCCTTTGCAGCCTGCAAAGCACTTTATAACATGGCTAGACTGTATTGAGTTTCCGCTAAGATCCACCCCATCAGCTAACATTTCTGTCTTTGAATTGTGTATTAATGCTGCACTGGTCCTCAGTCTACAGAAAAGCCTGTACAGGCAGACTCTGACACACACACTACATGCCAGCACTTCCGCACACACCCAGCATGGTAACAGACTCCTCCAGCAGCCTCTGTGTGACCTTCCCGCGCTCTTCTTTAAAAACAGAAAAAGGGAAGAAAAAAAAAAAAAAGGAAAAGCCGGGGAAACTTTGATGTTTCAATTGAGTTAAGAAACTTAGTCGTGTTTTTTCCTTTTTATTATTATTAAGTTTTTATTTTAATTGACAGAATCAAATCTGTATTAGTTCTCCTCAGACATAGTGGTCACTCCTGAGACGGGACTTGTACCTTCTATTCGGGGGTTGAGCATATGGGGTCCGCATGGCCTCTGCCTGACTCAGGAGCGAGGATGAAGTGACTGGTCACCTTACATCCAGACCGAAGCCTTCGTTCCATGCAGTTATCTGTAAAGACGTTACAGAATGCTAATATTAATATGCCTTTTCTGACGTAAGGTCCGTGAGCATTTCCCATAGGAAGACAGCTGCTGTTTTACACCGTAACACAGGAAGCCAGAAACACAACTAGACACAACTAGCTGCTGTGAGTGTGTCTTCCCGTGCCCACAACAGATAAACCCAAGATGGGTTTCCTGGTCAGCCTGGACCGAGGCACCAGCAGCCCCTCTGCTCAGTAACCTGAGACAGTCTGGAAGGGGTCGCTGTGGCTCCTGCTTCCACTGTCCCAACTCCACTTTGTGCATGCACTTCCGCTCTGCTGTGCTGAACCTCACCTCACGGGCCGGCCCTACACCCACACTGCGTGTCAGAGTGACTGTCGTTCTGTGCTCTGTGAGGCAGAAAGTGTAATGTGGATGGGTATAACACGGCCAGGATGCTGGCCTGTCTTGTGTGGCTTTCCTTCCTGTTCCCGAGCAGCTCTAGCTCTCGGAAGCTACGTTCAAAGGACGAGGGTGGCGTGACTCAGTAGGCGAAGGCGGACAGCTGTTCGGATGATGGCTCCACTATGGGAAGAGGCTGCTTCGTTTCGTAATTGTCTTCCTGAAAACATAACTGACCAGAAGTTAGAACTAGCCGTTTGAATCTGGGGTAGTTTTTAGACCGTGGCAAGTAGGGAAGTGAGAGCACCTCTTTCTCCTGAACAGTTCAGTCACATTCTAGAAGGGAATGATAGCTTAGCCAGGCATGGGGATACACACCTGACCTCCCAGGACTTGGGAGGTGGGGGCAGGGAAAGTACCTAGCTACACAGTGAGTTTGAGGGCAGCCTTGGCTACTTGATACCCCTTCTCAAAACAAGAAGATACTTCTTAGGACCTGTCATTTCAAGAAAATTACATCGTCCTTTAATTATTCTTTTATGCCAAACACAGTGACACACCTTTAATCCCAGAACTTGAAAAGCAAAGGCAGGCAGATTTCTGTGAGTTCAAAGCCAGCCTTGTCCACACAGACAGTTCCAGGCCAAGCAAGGCTAGATACATAGTGAGATCTTGTCTCAAACAAGAAAGAACAGAACAAAACACTGAAAACAATTTTTTTAAATCTAATAAATAATGAATTTTGTGAGAGGGAAATTAGAGATTTATAGCATCCAGTCCTAGCTCACAGGCTTAA
>NC_141537.1:182594141-182721641 GCF_021556685.1 Rattus norvegicus
CCTGACTGGCCACCAAGCCTCATGGCCTTGGTTGTGTTTCTGTTTACCATATTCAGAATTAATTCTGAATATCAGGAACATCCCACCAGCCACAGGTTGCAGCATAGAGGGAGTTGTCTGACAGGGAGGGAGGTTGCATCAGGAGACACCCACCAGCGGTCACCTATGTCCATATTTGCCTCAGTCTCTCCCATAAACAACTTTCACCTAATCCAGTCTCTAAGTCTCTTATGTGTCCTTTTAAACGATTTCTGTTTTGGAGGTCTGTGAGTATATTGAGGTTTATCAGTTTATGTGTTGTCTGAAATAAATCAAACTACTTTTTTTATATATTTTTTTCTTTTACTTACTCACTTTGCTTACAGTTCGCTGCCCCCTTTTCTGGTTACCCCCTCCCACAACTCTTCTCCAGAACCCCCCCCCCATGTCCTTTTCCTCTGAGTGGGTAGAGGCCCTCCAAGGTGTGCCTGGACCCTGGCACTTCCTCTCCCATTGAGGCAGACAAGGCAGCCCAGCCACAAGAGCATATGCTACATACAGGCAACAGCTTTAGGGACAGCCCTTGTTCCAGTTGTTCAGGACCCACATGGACATCAAGCTGCACATCTGCTACATATGTCCGGGGAGGCCTAGGTCTAGCCTGTGTATGTTCTTTGGTTTGTGGTTCAGTCTGAGCCCCAAGAGTCCAGGTTAGTTGATTCTGTTGGTCTTCCTGTGGAGTTCCTATCCCCTTAGGGGCTGTAATCCTTCCTCCTATTCTTCCATAAAAGTCCCCAAGTTTCATCTACCGTTTGTGGATATCTGCGTCTGTCTGAGTCAGCTCCTGGGAGGAACCCCTCAGAGGACAGCTATGCAACATAACAGAGTATCATTAATAGTGTCAGGGAGGTGTTTGTCCGTGGCATAATCTCAAGTTGGGTCAGTTATTGGTTGGCCTTTCCCTCAGTGTCTGCTCCATATTTGTCTTTCTTGTAGACAGGATTAAGTTTTGAGTTGAAAGGTTTGTTGGGTGGGTTGATGTCCCTATCTCTCCACCAAGGTTCCTGCCTGGCCATAAGACTCAGACTCCCCAGGCTCCATATTCCCAATGCTGTAAGTTACAGCCAGGGTCACTCTCATTGATTCTTGGTGGCTCCCCTGATCCCAGGTCCCCATAACTTCCTGGTGATGCCCCCCCCAATCTGTTGCAGATTTCCCTTCATTCCCGTGGCCATCTGACCATCCCCCCTGCGCCTCCCACAACTGTCCAGATTGCTTTTCCCACCTAGTTCCCTCCGTCCATGACCATTCCACATTCCGTTCCCCCTTCCAAGTGAGACTTGAGTGTACTTGCTTGTGCCCTCCTTACTGTCCAGCCTCCGTGGGTCTATGGAGTATAGCATAGGCACCTATATGTTATGACTAATATCCACTTATGAGGGGATATATACTATCATATGCTTTGAGACTGGGTTACCTCACTCAAGATGATATTCTCAAGATTCATCCATTTGCCTGCAAAATTTATGATGTCTTTGTTTTTGATAGCTGAGTAGTTCTCCATTGTGTAGATATCCCACATTTTCTGTATCCATTCCTCAGCTGAGGGACATCCGGGTTCTTCCCAGCTTCTGGCTATTATAAATAAGGCTGCTATGAACATAGTGGAACATGTGTCCTTATTATATGTTGGAGCATCTTTTGGGTGTATGCCCAGGAGTGGTGTAGCTGGGTCTTCAGGTAGAACTATTCCCAGTCTTCTGAGAAACCTCCAAATTAATTTCCAAAGTGGTTGTATAAGTTTGTACTCCTATAAGCAGTGGAGGAGTGTTCCTCTTTCTCCACATTCTCGCCAACATGTGCTGTCACCTGAGGTTCTGATCTTAGCCATCTGACAGATAAAAGGTGGAATCTCAGAGTTGTTTTGATTTGCATTTTCCTAATGACTAAGGACTTTGAACATTTCTCTAAGTGATTCTTGGCCATTCGAGATTCCTCTGTTCAGAATTCTCTGAATTTTGGGTCTGTGCCCCATTTTTTAATTGCGTTGGTTGAATTGTTGGTGTTTAGCTTCTTGAGTTACTTATAATGTTGGACATTAGCCCTCTGTCAGATACAGGGTTGATGAGGATCCTTTCCCAGTCTGTAGGCTGCCATTTTGTCCTCTTGACAGTGTCCTTTGCCTTACAGAAGCTCTTCAGTTTTCTGAGGTCCCATCTATCAGTTGTTGATCTCAGAGCCCGAGCCATTGGAGTTCTGTCCAGGAAACTGGCTCCAGCACCAGTGTGTTCAAGGGCATTTCCCACTTCCTCTCCGTGAGCTTTAGCTGGTACTTGGGCCTCTTTCCCTTGGGTGTTTCTTTCACTGATTGAGGGATTGTCTCCTCGGGCACTGGCTACTTTGTTTCTGGGCCTCTCTCTCCTGGCTCTGCAGGTCCGTCCTGTTAGTGCCCTCTCTGGAGTAGCCGGCTTGTCTTGCTTGGTTATGGACTCGGCAGGACACTGCCCTGCCCCAGGCCTGGCAGAGCTCATTTCCCACGTCTCTCCTTTAGTTACTTCCAGAGGGCAGTGAGTACTGGGTTTTTAGCAGGTAGGAACTTGAGAAAATAAATATCGGTAAACAAGGCAAAAGGAATTTAGTCAGAAAGCAAGCAAAACATAGACATGTATCCTGAAATAGATTCATTTTATTAAAAAAAAAAAAAAGTGTGAGCAGCCTTTGCTTCCCCACAGCTGTGACTTCAGTGGATCAGAATGGCATGAAAGCAGATAAAAGGATATTTTCATTGCTCTGTTTCTCAGACAAAATGTGATTAGAAACTCGTGGCAGGTGGGATTGTATCACAGATAACTCCTGTGCTGTTAGAAAATAGCTTTTAGTGTAACCGCATCACTGAGGACATTGATAACGGCTGAAAAGGAGAGGAAAGATGAGGGCCCACAGAGGTTGAGCTGTTAGTTAAGCAGTGGTCTTTCCCAGAGCACAGGAGGCTACTGCAACAGAGCTTCCCTCCAGCTTCAGAGTCCAGAAGGCGCTTGCAAGCAGGATCTGCAAGGCAGTGACAGAGAAATGCAGTGTGGGAGAGGGGTGTGAGTTTAAAGGAAGGGTGTCCATATGTAGATATAGACATACTTCAAGAGATAAAAGGGTAAACACTCTGAGAGCTAGCATGATGTCAAACATCTCTAAATCCTAGGCTTAATCACTTGAGAGCTCTAATATTGTTCTGACACAGAAGCCCTTGCTGCACTGCAGTGTAGCCTCGTCTGAGTCTCCAGTCCTCTTACACATCCACCCCTGCCAGCTCCATCTCTCCGCCTCTTCCCACCCTCCCAGCCTCTTCTATGGCTCTGTAGTGAACCCTATCCTTAGTGATATCTACCCATAAGGCTCTCACAGCTGTCGATATGAAGCCGAGGGAGGTTCCACCACACCTCCCTGCACATGCCTGAGTTCTTGTCTGCTGTGCCCTAGATAGACATTAGCAGAGTCCACAAAGGTGTTGGGAGTCTGTATGCAAGGCTAAAATTCTCTCACCCTAGCACTGTCACGATGTCCATCCTGCAGTCTGTTTAAGTAGAGGAATGAATTCCAGTGCTGAGAACTAGAATGGCAGAGGGTGAAAGTGAGCTCCCATACGGACTCAACAGAACTGTCAGGTTCTGCCTAACTCGGTGGTATCAGAATTCAGGCCATATGAACGTTGTTCCATGCGGTACAACTAGCTCATTTTTTAAAAATTCTATGCAATGGTTTACAAAATAGTGTCAGTGTTGTCTAAGTTGTGATGGTGTTTTTGTTCACTTTTAGCTGTCAAGACCACTTGAGTCTCATTGTTATTAAACAGGCAGACAAAGTGTGCTTGTGAGACCACTCGTCTGCCAGGGAAAACACATTTATTAACTGCTCATCATTGTCCCAAATGTGTACATAGAGACATGTGAACAGAGCATGGCTAGCCAGAGATTGTTTTCCTCCACCACATACCTACCTCCATTTCTTAATTCTCTTCTTACAGTAAATTTAAGAAATCTAATAAATCATTGTTTTAAAACGAAGCCTATTCCACTAATAAGACGTGTCTCCCTTTTTCTCTTGAATGTATTGTTTGGGAAAATGAGTTACCATCCTCCTAAAGCCAAACAAACCATAAAGATAAGTCAGGTTCCTATTCCGATGGAAGCCAGGACATGGCTCTCCTGTTGTGAGAGGGTAAAGTAGATGAACCTTCTGCTGGGCCTTTCTGGAGTTTCTCAGCGCATAGTCTCTATCCAAGTAAAGGAGCATCCTTGGCAGTGGCTGCTGTCCTGTCAGAGCAGCAGTGGCAGGGCTGTGCAGGGGGCTTTGTCAGGGAGCTGGAGTAGGAAACTGGGAAGCATGACCTTTACCCTTAGGTTGACCTCAGTGCCCATGGCTACAGGTAAAGAATGTCCAAAAGGGACGTTGTCCACTCTGGTGTTTGTAATCAAAAGATGCTGTAATGATGCTATTCCTGGGGGAACATGAGCACATAATCTCTCAGCACTGATAGCAAACCAGGGACAGACCACAGATAGCCCTGACAACTGCCCAGACCCAGGGACAAACCACAGACAGCACTGACAACCACCCAGACCCAGGGACAGACCACAGACAGCACTGACAACCGCTCAGACCCAGGGACAGACTACAACACCAGCCCTGACAACCGCCCAGACCCAGGGACAGACCACAGACAGCCCTGACAACCGCCCAGACCCAGGGACAGACCACAGACAGCACTGACAACCGCCCAGACCCAGGGACAGACCACAGACAGCCCTGACAACCGCCCAGACCCAGGGACAGACCACAGACAGCCCTGACAACCGCCCAGACCCAGGGACAGACCACAGACAGCACTGACAACCGCCCAGACCCAGGGACAGACCACAGACAGCACTGACAACCGCCCAGACCCAGGGACAGACCACAGACAGCACTGACAACCGCCCAGACCCAGGGACAGACCACAGACAGCACTGACAACTGCCCAGACCCAGGGACAGACTACAACACCAGCCCTGACAACCGCCCAGACCCAGGGACAGACTACAACACCAGCCCTGACAACCGCCCAGACCCAGGGACAGACTACAACACCAGCCCTGACAACCGCCCAGACCCAGGGACAGACTACAACACCAGCCCTGACAACCGCTCAAACCCAGGGACAGACCACAGACAGCCCTGACAACCGCCCAGACCCAGGGACAGACCACAGACAGCACTGATAACCGCCCAGACCCAGGGACAGACCACAGACAGCACTGATAACCGCCCAGACCCAGGGACAGACCACAGACAGCACTGACAACTGCTCAGACCCAGGGACAGACCACAGACAGCACTGACACCCGCCCAGACCCAGGGACAGACCACAGACAGCACTGACAACCACCCAGACCCAGGGACAGACTACAACACCAGCCCTGACAACCGCCCAGACCCAGGGACAGACCACAGACAGCACTGACAACCGCCCAGACCCAGGGACAGACCACAGACAGCACTGACAACCGCCCAGACCCAGGGACAGACCACAGCAACAATACCACCCAGACCCAGGGACAGACCACAGACAGCCCTGACAACCGCCCAGACCCAGGGACAGACCACATACAGCCCTGACAACCGCCCAGACCCAGGGACAGACCACAGACAGCCCTGACAACCGCCCAGACCCAGGGACAGACCACAGACAGCCCTGACAACCGCCCAGACCCAGGGACAGACCACAGACAGCACTGACAACTGCCCAGACCCAGGGACAGACCACAGCAACAATACCACCCAAGGCCACTTAGTGAACCAGTGAGTTGGGTTATTTACAGGAATATGGGTGAGGAGTTACTTACAGGAGCAGAAATGACTCAAAGACAGCTGCATCACTAAAGCCCACCCCAGCAGTGGTGGTAATTTACAGGTAGCTGAAATCTTGGACCACACTTCACAACTTAGAGGCAGTTCAACAATCTGAAGACTGTCCCTTTCAGACAGCTCAGGTAATCTGAGTATCTCTAAGCAGTTCAGTTCATTTGCCCCTCTCTCTTGGCCAGCTTTACAGTTTGTATAGGGAGGACTTAGTGCACCAGATGAGTTTCAGGGACTTTTGAGTTGTGTACTGCTGAGCCTAAGAGCTTTGATGATGGATGGAATGTTTCACCTCCCTTTAGAACTTTTTTTTGGGGGGGGGGGGGCTGGGGACTGAACCCAGGACCTTGCGCTTCCTAGGCAAGCGCTCTACCACTGAGCCAAATACCCAACCCCCTCCCTTTAGAACTCTTAATACCTGTATCTAAAGAGCTTTCTTCCAAGATGTAAGGCTTTTTTTAATTTGAAAGGTTTATTCCAGAGAAAATTGTTGCACAACACTAGAGTGACCTCATTAAGCTGTTAAAAGAGGTTCACAACTCTAAGCACAGAGCTTTGCTAAGGAAGTGTGTCTGGGCTGATGTGAGCCTTTGGCGGGACAGATGTGTTAGGCTTGTCAGACTGCACTACAGTCAGGGTTCACACAAAACCCTGTGGGCAGAAACAGAATGTGTGAGAAGGAGAATTAGCTGACTACAAGCAGCTGAATGACTCACATGTGGGAAGGAGTCAGCTGGGGCAGGGTCTGTGGGGGAATGTGTCTGTGTGTCCCGAGTCTGCTCAGTGTTACATGAGTGGCTGGGGTAGAGAAGGGGCATTTCCACACTGTATACAGCACTGTAAGTGTTTAAGAACCAGCATAGCAGCACTGTGTCTAAGGTGGATACTGGGGTCTCATCTGAAAACCTTCTACATCAGTACCAGATTAGAAGGAGCCAAACTCAGCAGTCTCATGTATATGTGATAATCAAGCTTTAAACGTCATGTCTTAAGAGTTAAAACACTGGTGTAGTTTAAGGCTCCTGTTTCATTAATTTAGTTCCTAAAAACGAATATAGAACAGTCACTGGCATTGAATGGGTGCCTGTGCATATGGACATGTGTGGAAAAGGTCTTGCTTATTAGATTGTTCTAGAATTAGAGTTAAGCATGCTGAACCTGGAGACATTTTCACTCAACATGAAAATACAGTATCTCGGATGAGCCTCAAATCACACTAGAATGCAGTTGGCCTCATGCATCCATTAAAAGGGCAATCTCAAAGCCCCCAGCCTACCGTACCAACCTCGAGTGACAGCCAAAGAGGCAGTGGCTCTCCTCCCTGTGGAAGAATGAGAAGCTGGTCTGCTGGTGTCAGGGTCTTAAACATAATGAGTGATGACATCAGGTATTCTCCAGGTTTGCTTCCATGGCTCTGAAACAACTTTGGATCTTCACACCATGCTGTGCCTTCCCTGGTAGGGACCCTGGCTCCCCTGCTGTCACCTCAGCATCATTGCTCCTGAGTGAGAACATTGTCCTTTTTCAGGGCAAGTCTTCCCTCTAGACTGAAAGGCAGAAAAAGGACACAGCATGTGATGGTGGCCATTCATTTCCCCCTTGTCCTGGGGAGTGTTTTGATGACCTCACTGTCTTTACCTCAACAATTCGGGAGTCCCACTATCTCTTCAGAAAAATGTATTTGTCAGAGTGTTCCTGTGGGCTAAGTTAAAACTTAACAGTAATTTATTATGATTTGCTTACTTGCACATCCAAAGAAACTTACAGAAAGACAGGGAAATAAATAGCTCTGGGCTTTCATTTCCAGAAGTCGTCTCAGGAGAGGGCTTGTGCCCAGAGTCTCCATTTCTTTGGCTGGAGGTCCTGAGTGACAGCTGTCTTAGTGAAAGTCTATGTGCACAGATTCCCTGACAAACAAAGAAGTAGAATTATTTGTTATTTTTGGTGCCTCATAGTCCAGAATTCCTAAAATTGGTGTGATATGCTGAATTGCAGACTTGTCTGAATAATGTGCAGCTAACTTACTCTCACAACCTTCAACATGTGTGTCCTGTACTTTAAAAATAGGACATTGTGTCTCTAAGCTAGCGTGTCATAGAATCGGACATAAAATGGGTCGTCTATATAATAAATACGTGTATATAATAAATACTGTGCTGGTGATGAAAGCAAACTGCAGTGGGGCGCACGTGATTTTTCCTGAGCTTGTGGGAAGACGTGACAGATAGGAGGTATCTCAATGGGACCTGAAGGTCTGGGTGTTGACTGACAGAAAGTGAGCCCCTTGGGGTCTGCTGCAGTCTTCACACCAAGCTCGTCACCACGGGCGTTGTTCTGTGAGTGCTGATAGAACCACACAGTCTTGCAGTAGCCACTAAAATGAAAATACTGTGACACCAGAACACCCTTTAATGACTTCATAGGTCATCTGCACATAGGTTTGGAGAGAGATCAAGAAACACCTTCCACTGAGATTGAGAGGCCCTTTTCTAATATGAATTATGTCACTGTGCATGGCACCTTTTATTCTAAGCCAGGAACACTCTCGAGCTTCCAAAATTGAATTAGTTACTTGAGTATCGTAAAGAGTTTGAGGCCAGCAGTAGAATGTCTCCCGTGTCAGGTGTTCTAAACTGTGGTATAGTGGCTTGCTCTGTGCATGTCGGTTGCCGTCCTGCACTTCAGGACGAACTCCCTTGTGAGCAGTGGCTGTCCAAGCTTCTCTTCCCACTTGACTGGCAGGCTTTGTTCTAAGGACTGCTTTTAGGTTATAGCAGCTGCAGTGTTCCCATCTTCCTGGTGCTCCCATTCACACACAACTTCTACGTAGTCTGTTCTCCTAGTAGCACCTCATAACACAGCTCATGACCCTCCCAGTGGCCCCCAAAGTGTATAGTTTCCCTCAGTGCTTACTCTCAGAAGGGCACATTCAAAAAGTGGATTCTGGTTACTTGGAAGTTTTAGTTATTCAGAACAGCACTGCACACACGTGTCCAGAGTTTGCATGGACGTCAGTATTCAGCTCCTTTAGATGAGTCCCAAGGAGGCTGATTGCTGGTCCTTATGAGGATCCATGTCTGGCTTTGTAAGATGTTGCCCAGTGATCTGCAACAGGGCTCCTGCTGTTTTACAAACTTAGTCTACCTTAAAGTATTCCTTTGAGACTTAAAATTCTAGCTGGCTTAGGGATATTGCTATGCAAAATATTGAAGTGTGGAGTTGTGAGATAGAGGAGCATGAGACACAAGGGGCCACTGCCAGGTAGTTTCTGACATGCTTTCCTGAAAGTGAGAATCACAGCACTATATGCTCTCAAGGACAGCACAAGCTGATGGCTGAAAAATGCCATATGGAGTAAAGCCATTGCCTTCACTGCTGTGTCTGTCCTCCTACCCTCCCTGGCAGTCATCAGGTGAATGTTCATGACTTTCAAAATTCATATTGCTACAAAATTCTGAGAAGGGCAGTACTGGGGCAGGGCCTGGAGGGTGGGCTCAGTACCTCAGGGAGTGGCCATGAGAACCCAGCCTTGGAGGTGTCACAGTGAGACCAGGGAATTTCTGCAGACTACATGCATATGACAGGAAGTTTCTGCTGGACATGACCTCCGTGTCCTGTAGTATTGTCACACCATGCGAACGGAATGCTTCGAGGATATGAGATAGTTGCTGTTGGGCTCCGTACATCTGAGGGTCATTGCTCTCGATCTGCTGGTCACTGCTGTGAGAGCCTGCTGTGCCGTGTTTACACAGAGAAGGGTTTTCAAGAGCTGTTTCATTTAGAAGGTGTTGAGACAGAAAGACTCTGCTTAAATTTCGGATTGTGTCAAAACCTCTGTTTAAGTGAATCAGCTGTCTAAGGTGGAGGGCTGTGTGGAAGTGTTGTCCGTCCGCCTTTGCTGCTGGTCCCCTAGTGCCTGCTGGTACTGTCCATCTGGCCTCTGTGCTGCCAGTCTCCCAGTGTTTCATTTCTTCACTTGGTAAATCAAAGCCCTGCTTAAATTGGAGCTGCTGCTTGCTGATGTTCCCCCAAGCTTGTTAGGAATGTAGCTATTGGTTGAGTAGATCTGCTACTTCAGGCATATTACGGCTTGATTTTATTTGCAGGAAGACGCATGTTGATGTTTCTGGTTTTGTGAAATCTCAGTTTATCTTCCAGAAGGTTTCTTTCCCAACAATACTTCACTCGTTGACCCATAAATTATTATCTGTGATTTATTTTATAGCTTATCAAGTTATCATGCATTTCCATTCACATCAAACAGAAGTAGCAATACTCTTCTAGATCCTTCTAGATTCCTTTGAGATCACTTGTTGTGCACAGGATAAGAGACTTGGAGAAAGTCAGAAACTTGTTTAGGATATGCACCAGCACCTCCACCCCAAATACAGAAGACTAACAGGAGGTTTCAGGTCTATAGTGTGTAGGTAAGCATGCCTGGCCACAGGCCACAAAGGTGGCTTAATCTAACTGTAGTAGAGAGGAGGTGCCATTGTGATCAGGTGGATCTGCTCCACACATGTCTTGTAACTTACATTCGTAGCCCAAGGAAGAAGAGGGTGTTGTGTTGGGTTTTGGTTTTGTTTGGTCTTGTCTCACATTCAGGAATCAAGTAGGAACCACAGAACCTCAGTATTTAAGTACGAGTCTGCGGGATCTGAGTGCTTTCTTTTGGGATGATTTCCAAAGAGATGAAGCATTCTAGTCCTCCATGCTTTGTGTTTCAAAAGATGGTTTTTGACAGCCTTGTACACAGCTTCTACTGCATAAAGTTAGAACTCATTTCTCCAATTGCAAAATTTTATAACTTTTATTTTTATATTTTCATGTAAAATATATAAAATCTTATTAAACTTTTTTTTATTAAACTTGCACTGTAGTTTTAAGAAGCGATATATTATCTTATGTAAGCAAACTGTAACAAACCCCTCTTGGATGATGCTGGCTGGGATAGTTTCAGTTAATTTCTGTAATGTCTTTTATGGGGCTGTAAAGGCTAGTCCCATTAAGCAGAGCAGCTGGGGGAAGCCGCCACACATCAGCTGTTTCTCAGTGAGAAGCAAGACCACACTGCTGGCTCTGGCCTGTGGCCTTTGCAACCCACTGCTTGCACCTGCACACAGACATCCTTGGCCACCACCACATTGCAAAGCCCTGCGAGTGACTGGATTCAACCTACTTTCAAACATTACCCCAAGCCAGCTTATAGATATTTGCAGAAGAGATAAAGATGTGTTTTTAAGACAGTTTGTGATTGTTTTATCAGTAGTAGAATGGGTGAGCCCACTGAATATTTATACAAAAAAATTCTACTTAGTCAAAAAAAGAGAGAATCAATTCCTGATACGCATAGTTGATTGTCTGACTTTAATCTCTATAAACGTGCTGAGTTAAAATACTCCTCTGCTGCTCCTCCTCATCTTCCGTGAGTCAGACAGTGAACCAGATGGGAGGTCATTCTGTCTTACTTTAGGTGAACAGCACAGGAATAAACAGGAATTTACATCTTCTACTGTAGATGATTACAGTGAGAAGGCCTTCTGTGGAGTGTTACTTATGTAGCTTTTCGTTGCTATGGTAATTACTAATAGGGTAGAACTGATAGTTGCAAACACAGTTATTAGATAGTTGCATTTTTTGGTAATGACTTTATAAAACTTGCAGAATTCATTAATACCTGAAAAGGGACCACCCTGGCTAAGGCTCAGGTTACACTCGGGGCAGCAGGCAAGTGTGGGACAGCACAGCCCTCGGCTGTAAGGTTCGTTGTTGCCCCAGCTCACATAAAGCAGACATGTGCATAACCCAGGGAGGCTCCTGATTACTGTATCCTTGTACACTGTGAGTAAAGCGCTCCTTCAGCGTTAGTGTCAGTCAGCGCTCATCCAGACAAGGCCAGGCCGTGCGCTCTGTACGACTGCTGTGGTGAGAAGCCTCCTTCTGGTGCATTTTCTCAACATGGCATTGCGTTTTAGTACACATATCCTGTTGAGGTGTTCTCCTTGGCCTCTGAGGAAGCTGGGCTCCCGTGTCACTCACTGATTTCCACTCATCAGGTCTGCATTTTCTTGCGATTGGTTGTTTTTTCCCTAGAAATGTTGTTTATTGGATTATGTTTATTAAACCTTTGTAAGCCTAAGCTGATTGGTTTTCATGTCAAGAGAATTACACTTACCTTTCCTTCATGCTCATGTCTGTGATATATATGTATATGTATATTGGCATGGGTATATGTATGTGAATGTACATGTGTGTGCGTGTGTGTAGAGGCTAGGGATAGCTGTCAGGTGTCTTTCTCTTCCATTCTCCATCTCATATTTGGAGGCAAGGCCTCATTCAAACCCAGAAGTTTCCTGCTGGACTGGTCTAGCTAGCCTGCTTGCCTCTGGGTTCTCCTGTCCCTGACACCTGAGTACTGGGATCGCAGGTGTGTCCTCTCCAGCACTTACAGAAGCACAGGCACTCCAAACTCAAGTCCTCACACTTGCATGCATTCTACTGGTGCACCATCTTCCTTCTAGCTTCCTATTTATCAGTTTTAATGTTTGCCCCAGGTGGGACCTTTGCATGTATCTCAAATGGGGCTTTTTCATGCTGGGTGAGGACCTTAGATGCAGTAGGCAAGCATTCTGCTGTGGAGCTAAACCCCCAGCTCTTTTTCTTGCTTTGTTAAATTTTGAGACAGGGATGTCTGTGTACACAGGCAGGCATTGAACTGGGCACTTTCCTGCTCAGACTTGAGACCTGGATTCCTAGTTAATGATTGGATGATGTCTGTGACCATGCACGTGTGTGGAGCGTGACAGCTAAGGCTTCTGTGTGGTCACCTGGCCTTGGCAGACTCACATGGTACCGTAACTTTTCACCTGTATTGCAGTTAGACTGGACTTGCCTTTCAGGGGAAACTACTTTTTTTTTTCTTTTCAGAAATGAGATGGGAAATACATTTGTAATTAGAGAATAACAGATGACCCCACCCAGGACCTTGGTCACTCTGTTGAGGCTCTAAAAGCAGAGGATGATTAGAAACCTCCGTTCAGATAACAAACTTGTCAGTGATGGATGTGGTGCAGCTCCATGGGTGTGGAATGGGCTCTACACACTTGATGTTTCTTCGAGTTCATGGGTCACATGTTAGAAACTGGTGAGATCTTAGAGTGAGAAAAACGGATCTTCTGTCTCCCACAGAGGTTAGGTGGACATCCAGAACGTGTGTCTACGCCACGGGCTACTGCCCAGCGGTTTAGGAGACCTCTCTCCAAGTGGGGCTCTGTGCACACATTTCATGTTACAATTGATTTGTCGGTGTGAGGTCATCGCGTGTAAGCCAGAGCTTGAGCCACGTGCTCAGCTGAAACTGAGAGTGCAGCAGGGTCCCGGGCACGGCTTGAGACGTGCCAGCTCCGGTGTTCTGTACCCTCCACACTCACTTTGCCAATGCCCATGTTTCCTTCAGTTCTTGCTGTTCCTTCCCTGCTTTCCTTGCCGGTGGGATTTCAGAACCACAGTTACAGCTCAGGTGTCTTTCCTTGTAGCATCAGAGGCTCCTAGAAGTGCTGGACACCGAGAAGGAACTGCTAAAAGAGAAGATCCAGGAAGCTTTGACGCAGCAGTCACAGGAGCAGAAGGTAAGGCTTTGTGTACCTGCCAGGGCTGGGGCGGGGAGGAGGCTTCTGCTCCCTTCCCTGCCTGCATCCTCCCTGCTGTCTTCTCATTTGCAGGAAACACTGGGAAAGTGCCTACAGGAGGAAATGCAGAAGAACAAAGAAACCCTGGAGTCCGCTGTGAAGGTAGGTGTGCCTGTCCAGGCCTTGAGGCTATGCCCCGGCCATAATGCCATGTTCTTTCTCTGTGGAACTGCATCCCATCTCGTTAACAGAGTCATTGAACACTACTTTGTTCCAGAATTCCATTTTTTTTCACTTTTTAATGACCATTCATATTCCTGTCGATTCATATTCTATGATGTGTTGGCAACTGGAAGGCTTTGCAACACAGATTATTAGTTACTTCTTTAAAACCCATTGCGTTAGGCCACTGATAACCACTTCCAGTGCAGGGTGGAGATCACCAGAGAGACAGGAAGACAGAAATAAACAGACAGCTTGTGACTTGAAAGTAGGTTCTGTAAGCATCACATTCGGTTTTTGAATAGCATACGTAATCTCACTTTGTGGAGGCTGGCGATCCAGAACTATTGTGATTTTTATCTTTTCCCTATGAAGCCGACAGTTGGGTAAAAATGTGATACACACCAGCAAGGCAATGATTAACTAATTATTCTGACCATGTAAAGTTGTATATCCACATTCAAATGTTTTTCAGTAATAACTCACCTTAGAATTGAGCCTTGAGAAGCGGCTAGTCTTCTGAACTGAGTTGTGATCTGAGTGTGTAGCTAAGGAAGATGTGGGGGGTCTGCGGCTTAAGTGTGTCCTTCTAGGAAATGGCAGGGAGCAGGAAGCTGACCGAGGAGAGCACTGGTAAGGGCTTGTGAGCCTGAAATGGGGGACAAAATGAATTGCCAAAGAGGGGCCAGAAACCAAAATCACGAGTGTAGAAGTGGTTCTAATTCAACTCATCTGTTAGGATGCATGCCGGGTTCTGAGTGAGGAGAGAGGCAGGAAGAGGAGAAGGTGTAGCTGTTTCCTTGAATGGAGACTGGGGTAGACTGAGTAAAGGTAACGGATGGGAAAGTTCCTCTTTGCCTTCCAGGACGTAGGGAGGTTGGTGATAGGATGGTTACCGTGGATGAGTATGAAGAGGCCTGTTAGGTTATACAGAGATGTGCAAACTCAAGAAGTGCAGCCTGGTGAATCAGTACTTTCCAGATACCAACTGTTTAGAAATCATGCATCAGTTACTGGGGTCTTTGAAAATTCAGGAAAAGAATTGTGCTGTAACAGACCTGAAAGACATGTTTTAGTAGCATGTATTTCCTTCATCACAACTCATTTAAAACCTGTGTTTGGTGACTCCTGCCTTATGCTGAGGCTTGATTGGTCTCAGGCAGAAATGTCGGGGGCAAGGATGAAACCCTGCTTTAAAATGATGGAGTGCCCTGTGCCTTTATTTAATACACCTAAAACCAGCGATGTTGGGACTAACCGTGAGGGTTGAGTCTCGTGGCTGGAGTTTGGCCTTTCTGTTAATGCTTCTGCTTCCACCATTTTGTTTGAAGCTTGAGAAAGAAGCAATGAAAGATGTCATCACTAAAGCAGTGGAAGAAGAGAGGGAAAATCTGGAGAAAGTTCACGCCGAAGAAAGAGAAATGTGGAAGACAGAACATGCAAGAGATCAGGAGAGGGTAGCAGAGGCCATCCAGGCCGCTGTGCAGGAGCAGCAGAGGATGAGTCAGGTGAGCAGCTCCCCCAGAAGCCTGGTTCCTGTGGTGCTGTCCTTCCCAGGGGAAGGCACTTGCTGTGACGCCTGATGTGAGGTCAATGTAGTATACGGTCAGTTCACATCACAGTGTTTCTATTCTGACCTACTCTCTTTAAATGCGTAAATAATTTTTCTAGTACCAAGCATCCTGTGACATATTTTGCCTTTTCCCTCTATTTCAGAAGGATAAGAATCCATGTTTCCATTTTAACATTCTGTGTTAGGCTTCCCCCATTCATTCTTCATTCTTTTTCTTCCCCTCCCACCTTTCACGCATACACACATGCTTGCATGCAGAATGGGTGCACACTCACATGGTAAATAATGTATTTGGTTAGAACAGTGAGACTCAAACAAATTATGTCTGAGTTACATACCTGTGCACCTTGGGTTGGCAGCAGTGGCTAGCACAACCTCACATATGTCCCCACGGTCCCACAAGAGGAAAACCTCAGTGAGCCAGCTTGTGCCCTACAGAATAGCTTCTGCCCACTAATCTTCCCAAGCTTCATCTGCACAGTTGAGCTTGCCTGCTGTGTTTACCATGACCCAGGCCTTCTGTGGGCAGAAGGACTTGAATGGCCGTCCTTTGCACAAATATAAAACAGCAAAGGTAACCTTCACAGAAGCCTGTTTTCAGTGCTGATTGCCAGGCACCTATAAGGCATAGCACAACACATATGCCTTATACTTTAAAACTAAAGCCCCTCTGAAGCTGGGCATGGTCCTGCCCACCTGTAATCCTAGCTCTCAGGAAATGGAGGCAAGAAGAACAGCAGTTGAAAACTGGCTTCAGTAATATATAGCAAGTTTGAGTCCAACCTGGGCTACAAAGGACATTAACTCAAACAAAACAAAGCATGAACAGCAGGAAATGTGTCACCTGTAAGTTAAAAATGAACTGAAGATTCTTAGAAACATAAAGTTTTGGTAGAAGCTATATGAGTGGAAACTTTTTTGGTTGCACCAGGCAGGGAGCATTGTGTAGGGAGCACTGGGCAGGGAGTGGCCATAAGGGAGCAGTGTGAGTGAACCACCGGCCTATCAGATATGCTCATTATCATTGTAAACAGCTCTCATTTACACATGTTGACTTCTGCATAGTCGTCAACTGCTACCCTTCTGCTTAAAGCCTACACTCCTGCTCAAGGAAACTGAAAATGGCCTTTGTGGAAAGTTCTGTGAAGCTCACACCTCCCTGGCTATTGAGGATAATCATTAAGTAGCCACAGTCAAACTCACACCTTACTCTGTTGTAGCTGATGTGACTGCCTGCTTCTCCCTCCTGCCTCTTTGATTTCTTTAGATACAGTAGTAGAAAAACAGTAACCCAGCCTTTTCAAAGGAGATGGAGAAGCTAACTAAGGTATCCTGTCAAGTGTTGGTCACATCAGTTGCCATGCTTAGTGGTCATGCCAAGTGGTCAATGGTCAGTGGGCAGGAGACAATAAAGCTGTGGAGGTGTGAAGAGCTCACTGTGAACAGGAGAGTTTTTCAGAGGAGACCGAGGCAGAGACATGCTTGGTTTAGTTGGAACAGTGCTATTTGAGAATAAGCAGGTTAGGAGAACGGTAGAGCAGGCACAATCTAGAACCGCCCTGTCCTTCCTTGGATTGATACATAGTATCAGCAACTGACAGAGTCCTGGGATCGATACATAGTATCAGCATGTGACAGAGTCCTGGGATCAATACATAGTATCAGCATGTGACAGAACATATAGAGCCAGACTGCCCTATGCATATCCAGTCTATCCCTGGAAAGGGCCTAGGAAGGCTGAGGATTTATTAAAATTACACAAAAATGCATACTTGTGCAGATTTTTCTGCAACGACAACTTTTATTCTTAGAAGAATTTTAATTAGGAACTTTAAAAAATATTGCAATTGGCTTCCCATTGCCTTCTGAACTTTGTATGTAAAATCTATTGCAAATTGATTAAATACTTAAATTATAAATTATATGTATCTAAAAAAAGAATTAGGCAAATATTAGCATTCTTTGAAAGGAAGACCCTAAGCAGGCCTATTAGAGTGGTGGATTAAGTATAACTTAAATAGCTTCATAAAAGGAGGAAAAATTTAGCAAAAATTATCAAAGTCATATTTTTCCAAGTTTCCGTTACCATCCGTGTTTATTCAAAAAATAGTTAAATACTACTAACCTGGCTTCATAAAATGTTAACCATCTCTCTGCTCATTCCTGTCTGCCTAGCTGCAAGTTTGGGCAGGGCACTAGATATGAAACCCAATCTCAGGGCCCACTGAAGAGGTGCAGCGTTTGCAGCCTCGCAGATGCTTCATGCCTGTGGGTCATTTCTGTTACCAGCTCTGCCACTTCTTGGAAAACCTGCTGTTTGTCTCTATTCATTTTAGTGCTTTTATTAATTCTTTGAGAATTTCATACATGAATACTTTGGTCATATCCCCAATCCTGTCACTAGCTTCTACCTGATCCCTGCTGCCCTAGTGGACTAACTAGCTCTATGTCTGAGATGTCTGTCAGTGCCAGAAAATGGTGATCGTTATCATCTCAGCTGCAGAAATGCCTGTTGGGGCAAAGTAGGGGCTGGTAAAAACTGAAAAGGAAAGATCTGGGGAAAAACTCATTTTCCATAAACGGCTTTGAAAAGTTCTGCCTTCCTGAGGGTCATGCACATCCCAAGAAGGGCCAGTGAACCAACTCACCTGGCTGAGATTCAGGAAGTAAAGACTAAGATACAGAGTTCTAATGACTGTGTCCAGGTTGCCCCAGCAACAGAACCTTCTAGAAAAGGGTGGCAAACTGAGTGGCTCCAGAGAGAAATCTGTGTTCTCCAGCCACAGTAGATCACTTAAGTTCAGTGGTTCACAAGAGAAACAAAATCTGTGCCCTCCAGGAGCAGACCACACATCATCCAAAGCACTAATAAGAAACTTTACTAACAACATAGGAGGAATACCACAGGCTTTGCAGAATTAATCTTGGGGAATTACATTATCTCGTGAGATATCCCAAACAAACAAACTATATTTTATCTGTCACAGCGGGGAATTAATTCAGAGGGACAGAAAAGATCTGTTTCTGAAGCTGCTTTGTATTATTTTAAATGTGTGTTGTTTAGAAACTAAAAATAATATTCAAAGAAACAGGAAAATATAGTCCATACATAGGCAGAAAATTAGTAAGTAAACCCTAGTAATGGCTTAAAAGACTTAAGACTTTACTCTGCACCACAAGGAGCTCAGAGATGGTTTTCTGGATATAAGCTTCTGGCTTCTATGTCACGAGTGCCTGGGCCGCTCTAAAATCACAGTCCTTTTGAAGGCTGCATGTGAACTTTGAGAATGATGCCTTCCACTCTCAATATGCAGAGCATGTGTACCACAGCTGTGCCGGACTCCCTGCTGCTCCTGTGAGTGCTGACACCCAGATTGCTGTCCCCACCTTTACTTCCTCTCAGAACCTGTATTGATTCCTGTGTTTACACCTTGACTGACCTTCCTTGAGATCTTTATATCTGACCTCTGCCCACCCCGGTATCTCCTAGGAGGTTCAAGTAGTGCCTGGCTCACCAGTGTGTCCCAGAAAAAGTCACGTCCTAAGACAAGTCAGGAACTGAAGTCTCCTATAGTTGACCCTAGATGAGTGGCTGTCTGACCTCATAGATCCTGTGTGCTCACCGCAGTACCGTGGTTGGCTGGTTGGTTGGTTGGTGGGTTGGCTGGTTGGCTGATTGGTTGGTTGGTTGGTTGGTGGGTTGGTGGGTTGGCTGGTTGGCTGGTTGGTTGGTTGGTTGGTTGGTTGGTTGGTTGGCTGGTTGGTTGTTTTGAAGGATCGAGGATCATGTAGAGGTTTCATGTCAAAATTTCTCTGTGTGTCTGTCTTATACGGCAGCCATTCACTGGCACAGACGTGTCCTAAAACTGATCAGTGTCCCCGGGTTTCTGCTGTTCACAGCTATACCTGTTTCTGTTTCTGCCTTAGCTCTTGCTCTGCCTCCCCTTGTGAGTCACCAGGCTTTATCTGCTCGCTGCTGCATTCTCTCAGTCCTCTTCTGTTGGTGTGTGCTGACCTGGGAGCTGCCTTAGAGATGATTTTGAGGCTCATCTATGCTGATCATCCTATGACTGCTGATCATGCTCCCGACGGCACTGTACACAGTTCCTGTTCCTTGGCCTGTCTTCCTACGATACCCATCCTTGCAGGGTGAGGTGGGGCCTCCTTGGAGTCAGTGATGCAGCTCACCTTTCACACACCTATTGGCCATTCCTACCGGTCCCATATTCTCTGTCAGACAAGTCATCCATTTCCATTTCAGTAGAATGGGTTTCAGATTCGTTTTGTCCCTCTGTCTGGGACTGGGTTCTGTGTTTATTTTTCTCCATATTTTCACTTTATGTTTATGCATTAGCAAAACCAGCTACCTCCTCCATTCTTCCTCAGTCATTAGCCTGGTCTGAGATAAGCAGAGCCTCTGAGAACCTCCATGATGTGTGTCCTGTCAGCTCCCAACTGTCTGCCGTGTTTGTCTCACTTCATTGCCTAACACACACACACACACACACACACACACACACACACACACACACACACACACACACCCATACCCATAGAGTAGAGGCTAGCCCCACAGGCAGCCCTGTAAAGGTGAAGCTTTAATGTAACTCTTCTGCTGCCTTGAAAAAAACCATGAAGTTCTGTCCCTGGGCAAAGCTGGGACAGCGCCTGTGCTCACTCGATGTCCTTTGTTCTTAGCCATTTCAGGTCTCAAGAGCACCCTTTGTCCTGTCCCATCTTGTCACAGGTGAGACAGATCCCAGTGCCATGGGCACCCACAAAGAGATCAGCGGGGCGGTCCACCATCTCTCCCCTCAGTAGAATTTTTTTTTTTTTGACCAAAGAGCTGGATGTGACCCTGTCCAGGGGCTTTGATCTGCCTGGGTTTGAGCTCACACAGGGAACATCTAAGTGTCTGTGGCTTCTCAGGAGGGGTGTCAGTGCCCGTGAGGCTGTTGGCTCAGTGTGTTCACAGGAAGAGGTACCAAAGTTTCCTTCTCTACTATTTGTGGCAATATCTCATGTGACCGTAGTTGGATGTTTCCCCTCAAATTCTCAATAGAAAGGAAAAAGTAAATTAATAGATTTATTTGGTAAAATCACTATTATACGTATAAAACACCAGCTATGAGGAAACTGGACATTTAGACAATGGGCGTGCAGTGCCTGCCCCTGAAGAACAGACTCTCTGGAAGATTCTGTCTGTGACCTCCTGGTATTGAGCCCAGAGTTCTGTTGTTTTAGAGACAGGTTCTCATGCAGAGAGCTGGAATCACACTCACTGAATAGCTACGGATGGCCTTGAACCCCTGTCCTTCTGCCTCTTGTCTCCTGAGTTCTGGGATTCCAGGTCCATCTGCCACATCTGGCCTTAGACCAAATTTTTTAATAAATTTGTAGGCATCGCCTTATGAATTAATTACACTCCCCAGAGGGAAAAAAAAGCAATGAGTTATTATAAACTGCCCTAAATTTTTCCTAGGAGTTTAATTAATTTTTCTGAATGAGTAATGTGGTTAGGCCAGGAACATAATTTATAAATAGACTTCCCGTTGGTTTATTAGTGATACGAATCTGAAATCTTCCCCCTACTTCCTGTTCCTACCCTGGAGCACCGTAGCTATTCGTTTTAAATTTATCACTAATGTCCTTGTTCTCCTTAGGAAAGTCCCTCAAATATGAAGTATTACAAAAGTTGATGAGACATTGTTATATCGTACAACACAGAGAACAGTGGTGGTCTTCACGTTCAGGATTACTTGGGGAGTTTTATTCTCTATGATTTTGTAGTCTATTCTAGACAAAGAAGCCACTGTAAGGATTCGAAGGAGGAGGAGAGGAATGGCTTCTGTAGGAAGTAGAAGTCTTGTGAGGAGCTGGCTGTGGTTGTGCTGACATGATCATTGCCTGTCATAGCCCTGGATCATTACCTCCAGATGGCAGCCACCATCTGGTCAGTTGCTGCTGTGTCTGACTTGACTTAGGAGGAAGGCACTGCCATCGCTCCCATGCACCCTCCTTATGTGGCTTCCTGTCTGTGCATGTGGAGGCTGGGGATCAACCATCTTATTTCCTGGTATTGCTAACCACCCCCCTTCAAGATAGACTTTTCTGTGGAATCTGGGCTCTCTGAGTAGGCCTGGAATAACTGCAGGAACCCCAGAGACACCTGTCTGTCCCACATGCTGAGATTTAAGCATGCACTGCTACACCCAGATCCTTGCTTGGGTTCTGCAGGTGGAACCTCTATACCTCAGATCCTCAGGCTTACTGAGCTGTCACTCCAGCCCTACCCTGCCTGTCCACCACGAAGTGACAGAGCTTCTATAGCTCATCCTTGTGGGTATCTGACCTCGTTAGGTTCAGGCTGCCTGTCTCAAGGTCTTGCAGTTTGCCCACCCCACCCCCACTTCTCCACCTCAAGGTTTCCGTCCTCATATCAAATGCACATTCACCTCAGAGGGGAATGGATAACTGTATAAGGAAACCCTTAGCTGGACACTGACCTCTCACTGCTCGCCTACCCTTTCTTCTGAGCAGCGACCACATGGATTCACTTGTAGAGTAGCTTTGGATACACAGAGCTGGCCACAGTAGGCTGGTCCATTGACCCTTGTGAAGCATAAGCGCAGTTGAGAAGGAACCGTGGTATACATGCTGAGTTTAACCTGGTGTTATGAGCCGTGAGGGGGAAGAAAAGCATTACAACTGTATGTTTGCCAGTCACCGGTGGAGAAGTCCGCAGACACAGGAAGGAAGCCAGAGTTGGGGAATTAATATTCAGGTTATATGGCGCCATTCAGAAAGTCCTGAGGAGAAAGCTGTGACAGAGGTTAGACAGTGGCTGCCAGGGCCGTTGCCAGGGTCATGAGAGCTCCTGTCAGGCGATAATTAAACTGAAGTGTGTGGTGGTTACATTGGCCAGACCTATCAATCATCAGAGCCATTTCCTAGAATATTGTGGTTTTAAGAACAAATTCCTATTGCAATAAATTTTTGAGAAAGCATCAGGTTTTGTTGAGGTTGAGAGTCTGCTTTGTATTAAGTGAGGGATGCCTGTGATAATCTATAGATAACCCTAGAGAAGAGGTTAGGGAGCTGGAGACACAGGCCTGTTACATCGTGCTCTCAAGACACCTGTGCACCCATGGCTGCTGACCATACTGTCACAAGGAAGTAGAATTAACCCTGATGTCATCAGCAGAGGACGGGTGATGGACATGTATGGGAACACAGCGGCCTTTGACTCAGCTGCACATATGAAATTGGCAGGAAAACAGATGGGTCCAGAAAGTAGTAGATTAGCTGAGGAGACCTAAACTCAGGCCAGACGAAACCCCAAAGATGCAAGTGCTCACATTCTTGCTTATGTCTGGATCCTAGATCATTCTGTTAATAGAGATGTGTGGGATGGACAGGAGGAAATGTGGCTGAAACCTGAAAAGTGAGTAGAGGTGACATGAGGTACAAAGCTGTTGAGAGGACTGAGGGATGAGCAGAAAGGTGAGGGGAGTGGGCGGGGCATGGGGAGTGGGCGGGGCATGGGTGGCACAAGTGGATAGGGAAGGAGAAACTAAAACAAGTTCTGCTTGGAAGTGGCCAGGTAATACCTTTGAGATGTCAAAAACTTATTTATTACTCTAGTTTTAAACTTTTTTAAATGAAAGTTTTCATTCTAATTCTTGAGAGAAGTACTAGTCTAAAGTTGGGTGCCTCCTTAGGGTGCTGTGGAATGGATAAGGCACAGATGCTGTTTAGAGCAAACTAAAGACTCTCTAGACAGGGCTCTGTGACTTCTTTATGGAGTGTCGTCATCTAACTATAAATAAGTTTGTTTCAGACTGTCTGGTAATGGAGATGACTGTGACCGTACACTTGGGTTCACATGGGATGACAGTAGGCCGTGTTGGGATGCAGTGCTACACCCATCCAGTTGGATGCTCGGAGTTTCCAGTGTGCACAGCTGAGCAGCAGAGGCCAGTGCTGGCTCCGACAACCCCTTAGCAGTACAGGGCAGTAGGGGAGTCCCTGGAGAATGGCCCCAAACTTTGTATGGCCCAGCCATTCAGAGAAACAGGAGACCTAAAAGTGACCCATGTTGAGGGCCATTAACACCTCCTCTTGGCTGCTGAGTCCAGTAGAAACAAGAGAAAGGTAGAAGATGGCAGAATCAGCCTCAGGTAAGCAAACCTGAGTGCTAGACACCCGAGAAGGGAAGGGCAAGAAGCCACCTGCCCAGGTTGTCTGTAGGCGCCCTGTGCTCATGGTGGCATCACCTGGGGAGACAGAAGCACACAAGCAGGAAACACACCTACCATTGTGTTAGGGGTTATCACAGAGTATAACCTTTAGAGATATTGAAGGGAAGATTTGTAACCCTGGCTTATTTTCACGTCCTTGCTGAAGGAGAGGAAGTGTGTTTGTAACAGACACCAGGCTACACAGAAGACAGAAGCTTTGGTGTTGTTGCAGAGTGCCATAAGGATTCTGTGTACTTAGACCCCGAAGCACCATGGCCACTGTAGACTGTTCGAGATGGCTCATAACCAAGCACAGGCCTGTGCTTCCTCAGAAGCCACAGGTGTTATAATCAGGGCCTAAGTTTTCTTGAAGAAATTGAACTTTGCTATCTGACCGATCTTGAAAAGGAAACGGTATTTCTGTACAAGCTTCCCAAGCAAGGTATTCTCCCAACCCCAAACCTCGTCTGCACTGGTGTCTTGGGTTTTGATTCATTCATTTATTTTGTAGTTTTACTGAAGCCTTTGATAGGAGCTTCATTTGTAACAGACAAGGTTGAGTGACATTCTTCGTTGTCAAGAGTGTAGCATCCAGAAAGAAACCTTAGCCCTCGTCTGCCTCTGTGGATGCTGCCTGTTTCATTCACAGAGAAAACCATATTTCACCGTAGGAATGCAGGTTAGGATTTATCCCAGATTGCCTGTCTGCCAGCCCCATTTCCACACACCTTTTTCTTCTTTTTCAGGCTAATGCCCTTTTTTTTTTATTGGACATTTTTTATTTACATTTCAAATATCCCCTCTCCCCGTTTTCTGTCCACAAACCCCCATCCCATCCCCCTCCCCCTTCTTCTATTAGGGCATTCCCCCACCCATCCACCCACCCCCTCCTGCCTTCCAACCCTGACATTCCTCCACACTGCAGGGGGGGGGGGTCAAGCCTTGGCAGGACAAAGGGCTTCTCCCATTGGTGCCCAACAAGGCCATCCTCCATTACATATGCAGCTGGAGCCATGTGTCAGTCCATGTGTCTTGTTTGGGTGCTGGTGTGGTCCCTGTGAGCTCTGGTTGGTATTGTTGTTCTTATGGGGTTGCAAACCTCTTCAGCTCCTTCAATCCTTTCTCCAACTCCTCCAATGGGGATCTCACTCTCAGTTCAAAGGTTGGCTGCGAGCGTCTGCCTCTGCACTTGTCTCCAAACTTCTTTAATCATTGCAGCATCTTCGTTGTGACTGAAAGTTTAAGCTCCTCTCCTGGTATGGTAGTGTTCATCTACAGGCCCAGCATTGGGGAAATAGAGGCCAAAGGGCAGGGGTTCAAAGCCATCCTCTAGTACATGACACTTTTAAGTCAAGAGCAGAATAGATGATAACTAAGTCAATATGAATAGAATATTATTTTGTACCTATAGTTCCCTCTAGCCTATCATCGGCTTCTTTTAAATTTCCATTTGTGTGCATGAGTGTTACGTTTTCATGTATGTTAGTGACCCCTGTGAACTGCCTATGGTAGTTAGATGAGGGCATCGCATCCCCTGCACTAGAGTCACAGATAGTGTGAACTGCTGTGTGGCTGCTGGGAATTGAACCAGGGGGATTAAGCAAGTAGTTTCCAAGATCAGCTGTAGAGGCAAACATGGACAGTGAGGGCTCCACTCTCTAGGCTCCAGGTACAACAGGAGCCCTTGGTAATCGCACTAGATGTCATCACATTACCAGTGTCCTGAGGGCTTGAATGAGGCCAAGTTAGAACGTAGTGAGTGCTGACTAGAGCTGAGCACCCTTGGTCACATTCAGAGATAGCCCTGAATATGACTTACCCAAACAGGAGCATTGCAAATGCTTTCTGGAAATGGGTGGTCAGTTAGCACGAAGGAGGATGGCCTCCTGACTTGTGGTCGCAGCTGACGTGGGGGAGGATGAACAAACAAGCATGGGAGAAAACAAACCTGGAAAAACAGGTTGAGAAGAACAAACCTGGCACCGGGACAAGGATGAACCCCCATACTTCTCAGATCTGCTTTGTGGCTGGAACTTGGGGTATAGCATTTACGTGCGTCCTTGTCCCAGCTTACATCTCAAGCAGAAAGGGACGTTAATGCAGTGAAAATTGAGGATGGTGTAATCGTGCCATGCTTTATGCCTGTAGGAGCTGTCGTGTCTGTGGCATTTCTTGTGTATCTGAAGTTGTGGAGACCTCTAGAGTCACACGTGCCCCTCCAGTGGGAAGAGTGTGCAGTAGAATCAGTGCTTTTTCCCCCTCTCAAAGCCCCAAGGCAATGTGGGGATGCCAGAGAGTTTTCAGCTGTTAGCCCACAGGGAGACTACGTAGAGGGAAGGCCTGGCTTCCAAACTGAACAAAAGCCTGAAAGAAAGAAGACAAAGGTCTGGGAAGCAGGGGCAGGAGCCCCGTAGAAACGTAGCTGTTCTCCTGAGGTAGAGTGGGCCAGCAAAGCTGAGCTCCTGTGCTGACTGTTGAGAAATCGGCCTCCCCGGTGACCCCCATCTCGGTTTTCATAAGGCTGAGGGCCATGGGAAGTGAAAGATAGAAGACCTAAGTACATTGTTGTAAGAAATGGCCCCAAGAAAGCAAGGTGTCCAGATTGCTGTGTTCTCAAGGCTTGGCCACACACTGCGGGTTCAGGCACGGGGTTGTCCCCTTCTTTAGCGTGCAGCGCTTTAAACACAGCAGCGTGCATCAAGTATGAACAGCAACGGCCGCTCATGAGCACCAAGAGGGAGAGAAGGTTTGGGGAAGACAAGAAGTTATTAAAAGCTCCCCTTGACTCCTCAGAGCCGTGCACCAAACAAAGGAGAGTCTGTATTTCTTGTTAACATTTTTTTTAATTTTAATTTTATTGTATGGGTGTTTTGCCTGCATACATGTCTGTATATAAGTATGCCTGGCACCCCTGGAGGCCAGAGAAAAATGGCAGGTCCACGGAACTGGAGTTACAGATGGCTGTGGGCTGTCGTGTCTATGCTGGGAATTGAACAAGGGTCCTCTGGAAGAGCAGCCAGTATTTAACAGCTGAGCCATCTCTCTAGTCCAGGAAGCTGTATTTTTAAAGCAAGAGAATAAGAATACATATTAAAAATATTAAACTCAGGAGTCAGGAGTTGTAGATGTCTCCCAGGGAGGAGTATAAACATACAGATGCAGCCAGTCTGGTCCCTCAGCCTGCCACCATCAACAAACCCGTAAGCCCAAGTTCAGAAGCATGGCCTGAGATCCCTTCTTGTCCTTGAGACACCTTTGCTGGCTAGTGTGGCTGCCACCCCTTATCATATAAGGCTCCATTTGTACAGCAAGTGGAGCCCATCCCAGAAAATCTGTAACTGGACCCCACAGCAGAGATCAGCAGATTGTGGGGAGCCCATCTCCAGTGGATACGTATGTATCTCAGCTCCTGCAGTCAAGGCTCTGGCAACATCATGGAAGAGGGGCAGAAAGAGTGTAAGAACCAGAATTCCAGGAGTCCTGATGTGAGTCTCTCCAAGAAAAGGCTGCATAAACAAGACCAAGACAATGGCAGTATCAGTAAACGTGCTGAAATGGAGGGTGGGGAAACCTCATGGGTCCTACCATGAGACTAAGAACCAAGGGTAGCTCACAACTTCTGGGGGAAGGAGAGATAGCACCTCTTAGAGATGGGCTCTGTTCCTGGATCTCCAGCGCAGAGAGGTCAGCCCCGAATCCATATCCACACAGACAAAAACACTCAGTGTTATAGTTATATGTGTCTGTTTACCTACGTGTAACATAGGTCTATGCACCGGTAATAAAGAAGCCGTCAACTTGGAAGTATGAGGAGATAGAGAAGGATCATAGAAGGTGCTCTAGAGAGGAAGAGAATGGCGATAGAATTACACTTGGAAATGTAAAAGTAGGAATGGTACTTTAAAACCTATAATAAGTCCATGCAGATACTGAAAGGAACCAGACAGTCCATCAAAAGACTCTGCAGCTTTATGGCACTCAGAGCAATCAAACTGGGAAGTTGTGATTCTGTAGTGATTTTTTTTAACTACTTTATTAAATCCAGAATTAAAATGTGCAGCCTTCTTGATTATTAAAGCTCATGTTTGAATCAGCCCATAGCTAGGTTCATAATGAAACTTTTGAGAAATGAAGAAACTATAGAAGTATTCTCTTAGACTCCCGACAGTGTGTCCAGCCTGTAGTCTACGGGCCCCACTGCCCCAGAATAGATAGGATTTGAGCCCAATAAAAATTTACTTAAGTTTGATGTTTTTGCAGTTTTTTTAAAAACTCAAACTCATGATTCTTGATAGTGAACTTCATTGCAGGGTGTGCAGGGTCAAAAAGTTGTAACTCTAGAGTGAGACTCAGCAGTGCATCAGCGAGGAGGATCCAGCCAAGTCAGGTCAGATTCTCAGCAGCGTTTACAGCTACAGAAGCGTCCAGCCTAGAAATCCAGATCACCAGCTGTGTGATGAGGAAAAACAATGGCATTTTCAGACAAAGCACACCCCATGTCAGGAACCTTCAGGAGCAGACAGTCTGCCAAAGACAAGGATCAGCCGGTAAGAAGCAGTTTGTGGACCTAGAGTCTCTGGAGACTCTGGAGAAAGAGATGCAGAGAATCCCAGGACTGTGCCTGAGGGAGAGCCCAGGTTATCAGCAGTGGCTGGCAAGTCCACTAGAAGTGCCTGGCGCCTTGGATGTTCCCGAGAAGGCCACAGACAAGTGAGAGAGAACTGTGAAGCCGCATGGTGACCATAGCTATACAGTTCCATAGCTAGTCCTAGACAGCCTCCAGCTTTTCACTCTTGGTTTTGAAAGTACATCTGGCTTTCCTGCAGAATGATGAATGAATGATGGTTGATTGATTGATTGATTGATTGATTGATTGATTGATTTTAAGCATCTTCCTTTCTAGAGGAAGACCACCAAAAGAATGCAAGCTGTCCTTGCCTTTGACGAACATCCTTTTAGGCCACCATAGTTGTAGACATTCTTAGTAAACTCAGCAGCTGATCACAGACAGGTCCAAGAACCTGAAGAGCTAAGCTTTCCAGTTCCCTAGCATGGACTGGCTTCTAGGCAGCTAGGAGGAGGGTCTTAAAGCCCAGGCCCACAGTGACAACACCTACTCCAACAGGGTCACACCTTCTAATAGTGCCATCCCCTGGGCCAATCATATACAAACCATCACATCCCACTCCCTGGTCCCCATAGGCTTGTTCAAACATGAGTTTATACGGGCCATACCTAAACATAACATAATGCAAAATATATCCCAACTTCAAAGATCCCCATAGTCTATAGCAATCTCAACAATGTTAAACGTCCACAGTTCAAAGTATCTTCTAAGATTCATTTGATCAAAAGTGTAATCCCCAAAGCAAAACAGGAAACCAGCTGGACAAACTCCAAACTCTGCATCTCCTTGTCTGATT
The DNA here is from genome assembly GCF_021556685.1 of Rattus norvegicus. Classification (NCBI taxonomy): domain Eukaryota; kingdom Metazoa; phylum Chordata; class Mammalia; order Rodentia; family Muridae; genus Rattus; species Rattus norvegicus. Next base: position 182,623,099 of record NC_141537.1, read on the forward strand.
TCAAGGTGGTCATCAGATCTCCAACTCATTTTTCATCTTTGTTGACTATAACAAACTTCCTTCTCCTGGGCTGGTTCCACTCCCTGTCAGCAGCTTCTCTCACCAGATATCCCACGGCATCTGGAACATCTTGTGGTCTCCAAGGCAGCTTCAGTGTTACAGCTTCTTGTTTCAGTCTGTGACCCACACATGGTCTTCTGGGCTCCTCCAAAGGTCTGGCATCACTTCTCCACGCATGCCCTCTGTAGCACTCTAAGATCAGGTTGATCTATTCCATTGCTCCTCTGTTCTTCGTGATCATCCCATGGTACTTGCATCTCCAAAAACACTGTTGTCTTCTGCTGCATCTAGACTTCACCAATAACCTCTGTCTTCATGGTGCTAAGTCTCAAGTCCTTTACATGATGCCTTCAGTCCTGGGCCATCAACTGCAGCTTAGACTGCACCTTCATCAGTGGCCTTCCATGGCCTCTCACAGTGCCAAGCTGTTCTTCATGACCCCTTCATGCCTTCAAAACCAGTACCATCTGCAGCACGAGGTACAACCTTGGCTATCTCTGGAACACAACTTCCTTGTGATGTCAGAAAACACTTCCCAGAAGATTTCACCTCAGTGATGCTGGTCTCTTCTTAATCACCACTAATTTCTTAGCTCCAGCTAACCAGTATCAGTTGTCCTAGTAGTCTCTTCTGTTTTGAAATCTAAAGCCAGAGCCACATACATGGCCAAAGCTGCCGAGTTCTGCTGGTTGCTGGGGCTAGAATATGGCCCCCTTGTTCTATTATATTATCACCAGTTTTCTGTTTCTCCAACTCCCTCACTGCCTAAGCTTGGCTGTCCTGGAACTTGCTCTGCAGACTGACTTTGAACTCCGACATCTGCTTGCCTGTTTTCTAAGCACTGGGATTAAAGGTGTGGTCCACCAAGCCTGGATTTAAGTTTTTCTTCACCTAGAACTTGCTCTGTTCTAGGCTGACCTTGATCTCAGAGATCTGCTTGTCTTTGCCTCCTGGGATTAAAGGCTTATACTACCATGCCTGGACCTACATTTAGCTGGATGGGATCTTGTCCCAAGGTCACTACTCCCTTAATTCAATTCACTGTCCTTGAACACAGGATTCAGCTCCATTTCACTTCCTGGTGCCCTTTAATACCCTAACCACATCTTTTATATTTTTCCTTCCTCAACTTGCTATGTTTGTTTAAAATGTTCTTCATGAGACTTAACCAGAGAGCCAAGTCTATGATGGGCATTTCTGACACTTCCTCTATCAATGCAATCTGATCTCTTCACCTTCGCCTCAGGCAGACCCTTAAGACAAGAGCAAAAATTGGCCACATTCTTTACCAAAATATCACAAAAACAGTCTCTAGGCCACATATTGAAATTCTCCACTGAAACCTCTTGGGCCAGATCCACACAATTCAAATCACTCTCAGTAATGAAGTCTTCCATATTCCTACTAGGATAGCCCATTAAGCTCTATTTAAAGCATTCCACTGCTTTCCAAATCCAAAGTCCCCAATTCTACATTCTTCTAAACAAAAGCATTGTCGGGCCAATCACACCAATACCTCAGTCCCTGGTACCAACTTCTGTCTTAGTTAGGGTTTTACTGCTGTGAGCAGACACCATGACACCATGACCAAGGCAAGTCTTATAAGGACAACATTTAATTGGGGCTGGCTTACAGGTTCAAAGGTTCAGTCCATTATCATAAAGGTGGGAACATGGCAGTGTCCATGCAGACATAGGGCTGGAGGTGCCGAAAGTTCTATATCTTGATCTGAAGGCCACTAGGAGAAGACTAACTTCTGAAGGCAGCTAGGAGGAGGGTCTCAAAGCCCACCCCCAAAATGACACACCTACTCCATCAGGGCCACACCTCCTAATAGTGCCACTCCCTAGGCCCAGTATATACAAACCATCATAATTGTCGAGGTTCTAATACAACGGGAATTTTTTTTTTTTGTAACAGTGGTGGAAATCAATATATCAGTAATCAAATAATGTATCAATAAGAGGTTGGTTTCTTCCTTCAACTCGTACAGACTATCTAATGCGAAGAATAAGATTCTCATATGAGGTTAGCCTTCTACTTGTAACTCAGGGTCCGCTGTCCCCGTCATCTACGTTGCCAGTGCTCAGTTCTGCCTCACACGTCAATAGGCTTCCAAGTTGATGGATAGTATTGGTTCCTAGAGTGCTCTGAGTCCTCTACTTGTTCTCCTTCTGCCATTCAGTGCCAGTGCAGACGAGTTCAAAGTCAAGATGGCCTAAAAGGCCATTATAGCACAGTTCGTGGATTTTCTTTCTCCTCTCTCAGTGTCTAGAAAACCCTCCAGAACCATAGTTTGAGCTTTAAGTTTGTGTGGAAATGGAGGTCTATTGAAACACAAAAAAGTACAAAAAAATACCCGTGACTCTGTTTGCACTCCTAATTGTAGCTCAGCAGTGAGACATTTTACACTGCAGTGAGTTTACTTAGCTACAGGGAAAGAGGCCGTAAAGTGCTCTGCGTCAGGCCACACCTGCAGCTCTCCTCCAAGGTCTCACCACCTCTTTCAGGCCGACCTTGAACTCTGTTCACCCTGCTGGAAACACCCAAATGTCTGTTACTTGTACTATTAATAGATTCATGATAACTCCACAGACAGTTATAGTGAGATCTAATGTCTCAATACATGTATATACACTGTGTGTTAAATCTGGGTATCTGACCTATTCCTCTCATTTTTATACTGCCATTTTTATTTTGGAAGATCTAATTCAGTATTTTCACTGTAGTCACCACACTGTACTGTAGGACACCAGAACTCTCTCCTCCTTGAAAACAGCCTCCTTCCGTACCCAAGACCTTGCATGTGTCGCTGTTCGTGCGTGTGTGCGTGCGTGCGTGTGTGCTGCAGGCCAGTGGCAGAACAACAGTGGTTATGTAAAAGCAGAGACCTTGGTGAGCCAGAAACTGAGGAGTCCAGAGGCCAGGGGTGTTTTTATATATTTCTTATAGTAACCTAGTCTTGCAGGAACTAAGAGCCTACTAGGACCATATTGGTCCCTTCTGCCACCCACCCCTTAATGCCACAGCAGGGACCAAACCTCCCCTATGGGAACACTGAGTCTAAAACCTTAGCACTCACCCAGCCTCTATCACTCAAACCACACCACCTACCCTACTGAAATATCAGTGTTTCCATTTCTTAGGCTTTATCCAGACTTCCTCCTAACTCTAGGGGAATCCATCGCTTACTTGGCATCCCACACACCAATCTCAGGCGTGCACCTGTGACCCGAGCTGCTGGCTGTGGATGCAGGCCACCCTCTTCTCCACAGTAAACGGAGTGAGAATTCACTCACACATCTCCTTTCTCCATGAATGGTTTAGAGAAGTTTGAAGAGTAGGGTGAGGATATCTGGCAGACGCAGGCTTCGGGCGGAGGCTAGGATGGCTGTAGGGGATTGACCACGCCCACATTTGCCTACCTGTATAGCAGGAATGGAAGCCAGTGCACATTCAGTACTGAGAGCCCTGGATGCAGTCACTGCTGTGGGGCTGGGCAGACATGTGACCTCTTTGCTAGAAACTCCTGAGCTTCATGTCAGCACCACCCGTTGGCCATTGGTCTTTTGAAATCTCTGTTACACCATTGTTTCTGTTCTGTTTGTGTGGGTAAGTTACAGCTCACGTAGAGCAGGACAGAGGGGGCTCCAGGGTCTGGAACTGTACATGTACGTCACACATACCATTGTACATGTACGTGTACATCACACATACTGTTGTACATATACGTCACACATACCGTTGTACATGTACGTCACACATACCATTGGGTAATTAGCAGATTCTTTGACAGATGGACACATGAGCAGGCTGCTGACCACAGCTGAGAACTCTGTGGATCTGAACCTGACACTTAACCTCTCATAATCACTTGCTTTCTATGCCTTTCTTCAACCACATACAGCTTTTAAAACAATACCTAATTGCATTAAATAGGCATAGAAATAAAAAAAAATAAATCATGCATTTACTCTGAAACCTTAACCATAAATGTTAAGTGGTAAATGTGGCTTACTAATTAAGAACTGGTAAAAGAAACGAGTCATTGCACAATTGTATGAAGGAGTGCAGGCCATACGGTAAAAGAATGTAAGCCTAAGGAAATACTGGGTGTCTGTTCAGGTGAGAACTTTGAGACATAGGATGTGCAGTGCAGTCCTATCTATGTGTGCAGTTCCCTTCCTCCTCTGTAGCCTGTTTTCACATCTACACTTTTGAATGTTTACAGGCTCACACGCATGCGCTTGCATGTTTGTATGTATATTACTGTATGCTCACTTCCTACATGCTACAAAACTTCTACAGTAAAGAAACTCGTAACAGTGAAGCATTATTTTACATTTTACATTTCAGAAGTGAAGAGAACATTCATTGGTGCTGAGTTTACCCAATGAAAACGTGCCAGCCTCTGTGCTGGGAGCTGGGGCCTTGTGTTTTGTAGCATTCATTTGAGTCATGCACTATTTTTTTTATTTGTTTTCACTACACGTATAATATTTTCTGAGAAGTCTGTTTGTCCTTCTTGGAATACTACCTATCAATAATGAGTTCCACTGCCCTCCCTGGAACTCTCATTTCAAACCACAGCTAACCGGGTGGAGCCTTAGCTGGCGTCCGGCTCTCAGCATCTTGACCTGGCATAAGGCTAAGGTAGCTATAGTTACCACCCAGACCACATCTGATGGCTGTGTTGTGACAGAGCTCAATGTGGGTGAAGTCACTGGGCTACGGGGTGTTCTTAGGCGAGTACGGGTTGAGTCTGAAGTCTTGCGTGGATACAGTGGACAGGGAGGCAGTCTGATGGAGAGAAAGCTCTGAAGTCTTTCATGGATATAGTGGACAGGGAGACAGTCTGATGGAGGCAGTCTGATGGAGACAGTCTGATGGAGGCAGTCTGATGGAGGCAGTCTGATGGAGACACAGGCTGCAGAGGAGCCAAGTGGCCTCTGTTAGCCTCGAGGTGTCCTGCAGTAAATGGCTAATTCCGTTTCTTTCCTCCCAAAGTCTCTAAGGTTCCCAAAGCCGTTGCAAGGGGAGATTCCTCTGTAAAGCCTGGCTGGAACAGAACAAGCTGCACCTTGTGGAGAGGCCTTTCACTCACTCACATGAGCTGCACTCACTGCGCTCTCCTTCCCCAACAGGAAGCCGTCAAGGCCGCAATCACAGAGGAGCAGAGGCGAAGTGAAAAGGCCATGGAGGAAGCCGTAAAGAGAACAAGGGATGAGCTGGTGGAGTACGTGAGGGAGCAGAGAAGGGTAAGTGTGCTGTCCTGTCCCAGCGTGTGCCTCTGACAGCAGAGTCTCCACGCGCTGTGGAGTCCTAAGGGAGCAGAGAAGGGTAAGCATCCTGTCCCATCCCAGCATGCACCTCTGTGACAGCCTCCGCACACACTGTGGAGTCAAGATACTGACAGATGCCTCAGTATAGAGTGAGCACTCCAGAAAGGCGGTTTCCCCAAATAATCATATGTAACCTTTTATCTCTGTAAGCACCCCATTAGGCAAGAACTGCAACAAGGAGAAGCGTCTGGCTGTTACCCGGGTCCCTACCCAGAAAGATGGTTCTAGACTTGCAGGTGGGGTGGGGGCTGCAGATTTGCATTTGCAGTTTTGGCTGGTCCTATGTGTGTATTTGTCCATTGGCAGGCATTTGGATTGTTTCTCCATGCCTAGTTTACATCTCTGAATCAACCAGCCTGTATTTGAGATATTGAGCTACACAGAGACTATGTAACAAAGAAAATTTACAAGACCCTTTTGGGGGTAATTTTCTTATCTTTTCAAAGCTGTATTACTTAACTCTTCTGTCAAAGGAACTATGTGGTAAAACTTCTAGTAAGAGTAAGAATGCTTTTTTTCAGATCCTTGATCCCTGTGTGCCAGTTGTCTAAAGAACTAATCATAGACTTGTCCATTTGGCCTGTGTCCCTTTAAATCCTTCTAAGAGTCCATCAGTTGCCTGTTTGTGGGAAGTAGCCTAGTTTGACTTATGGAGTTCATTGACAACAGTGTCAGCACAAAAGAATAGGCCTCGTTTGCTTCAGTGTGACTAGACGGAACACCCTAACCCTAACCCTAACCCTAACCCTAACCCTAACCCTACTGTAGAGTAGTCGTGTGTCAGCGCATGGGACATGGGAGACAGAGCAAGGTGCACTCTGTGCTGATCAGTGCTGTTCTGAGCACTGTCTTCAGCACATTCATAGAAATACCCGGTCTCACTGATGGAGCTGTGTGTTCAGGATGGCATTGGCACTGCCATCTGCATGTGAGTTCTGAGACCTCCTTCCAGTCCTGTCACTTACACATAGGAGGTCGCAGCCATGGGCTCCTGGGGATGTTACCCCTTGCCCTGGGATTACAGGTGTGAGAGTGACTGTGGGAAACTTTGAATGTCTGGGTGTTTCTGTCTTCCCAAAGAGAAAAGCTTTCATGGAAAAGTACAAGAAAATACTCAAAGTGGAACTAGTGACTGCCAACAGCCCTTTTGTATCTCACTTTTGAAAGCTTTAACTTCTTAATTCTGTATCTCCTCCTTCCTCTAGAGTAATATCCAAACGGTTTCAGGTCAGTTTTAATGTATCATTTTAGGACTTAAAGAAATTTTGGAAAATAAAAGACACTCAGAGTTTATAAACCAACTTAGTGGAAGCAGTTTTCGTTTTTATTTGTTTTAGCAAATTTTTATCTCTTTCCAAAAACCAAAAAAACAAACAGACAAAAAACTAAATTGAGGCAACTCTTCTCCACTCACCTTCCTTTACATGAGAGACTTTTGTTTTTGAGTTTGTTTGTTTGTTTGTTTGTTTGTTTGTTTTTGGTTGGCTGGTTGGTTGTCTTGGTTTAGCTTGGTTTGGTTTGGTTATTTGATCAAAGATCACATTTTCAGGATAAAAAATGGCCTTTTCTTTCCCCAGCTTAAAATAAGTAAACTAGATGAAGCTTAGGATTCTTAAGCGCAGACACCTTAGAGCCTGTAGTTCTAGGTTCCGGCCATCCACGTTCCTGTCTTGGGGTGTTGGGACGTCTTTGCTGGACGAAGTCTTCTGTGGAGCCAGCCCCTGCTCTGCGGGGCGTTGTCCTGGAGAAAGCTCAGCTCTGGGGTTTCTTCAGCTCATCAAACCTTCCTCAAAGCCTGGGAGGTTTGGAATGAACATTTCCCCACCCCACATTTCCCCATTTGCTTCTGCTTTCAAAGTCCTTAGAAATTACAGAACGGAAGATTGAAAATGCTATATTTCTCTAAAAACTTGAAACATTTTCATATAATATGAAATGCACATCACCATAAGAGGGAATAGCTTCTCGTAAATGTCTACGTCGGTAAACATCAGTCTGGTCCACACCGCAAAAAACAGTGTGTGATCGAGACATCCGACTACTAAGAATCTCATGATTAATCAGAAAAATTAATTAATGAGACAGTTTGTGTGTTTAAAATGACTATAACTATTCAACCCAGTCATATTTTAAAATTTTTCTCTGTAAGAGTTGAAGTGCCAGGGGCAGGGATAACAGAGGGGCCCCCCCAGCTCAGAGGAGAAGATGGGGGATGGGGGAAGGTGAATGAGATATAAAATGAATAATTAAAAAAGATTAAATTAAAATTTTAAGAAAGTTTTAATTTTTTTTTTTCTGCAAAACCTACTACCCAAGGGAAAATGTTGTTAGCTTTCTAAATTTGGTATGAAGGAGAAACGCTGTTGACTTTTGGCTTAGCAGTCCAGAAGTGTTCCCTGGTATCTGCTAGTTGTCTGCTCGTCAGTGGACTTGGTTCCCTGTACTCTGTTTACACCACAGAGAAGGAACCACCACAGGAAAGCCTGAGACGTGTAAGCCAAGGGCTTCCTGTGAGAACCAGCAATGCACCCACAGGGACACTGACTTGCTTTGCAACCTCACTGTGTCCTAATCAGTTTTAATTATGCTTTGAGACTCTCCCGGAGCACCTGCAATTCTAGATCAGGGGATGGGCCACATCCCACTCCTGCTTGCTTAGGAAATAAACTTTTCCAGGAACACCCCACTCCCCGTCACTGAAGTATTGTGCTCAGCCTGGCTTCACATTGCAACAGCTGATTAGAACCTCTGCCATCTCTTATTAAAGCAGCACTGTCTTCTGTCAGGTGTCAAAGGGATCTCCGTCCTTTAACACTCCTGCTCTCCCACCATGGAACCAGCAGTTGGCATTCCCTAGTGTTCTGGAGAAGTCCTTCCCTGTCATGTAAACTGCCAGGCCAAGTGGTGCAGTCAGCCATGCTACAGGCTTTGCTCTGTGCAAGGGAGGTTACAGGGAAACAGAAAGACTTCATCCCAGACACTTCTTAAGGGAGGAACAGTTTGTGGTTTATAGAGACCGATAGCCCTTGGTACTAGAATGAAGAGTTCTAGCCCATCCCATAAGTTCAGTCTGTTACACATGAGCTTGCCATGATGGAGGGAGTGTGAATAACCCAGCGCGAACAGCGGCCACTCACAGCCAGGCGGAGATTCCTAAAAATAAAATCTCATCCAAACGTAATAAAAGATTATTATTTTTTCCTCTGAAGAACCAGAATTATGGCCCATGTTTTCAAAATCACCTCCAGGAAAATAATCTTCACTTGGGAGGATTTTTTTAATTTAGATTTTTAAAGGGGTAAGGGACAATTACCTTTACTTCAAAGGTTTGCGGCCAAGGCATTGTCAGAATCTTTTAATTATGGTTAGGTTCCTCAGGGCCAGCCTGGCTGCAGTCCTCTGGGATTTCACTTGACGCTGTTACGAGCAATGCTGAGCCAATGGGACCTTCACTTCTGATAGTCACAGTCACTAGAATTCAGACAACTCTAGAGAGCCTGTCACACCACCACTTTGTCTTGTTCCTTGTCACAATGATGTTGAACTTCTGCTGTTCTACGTCTCCTCACGCTTCTGACATGGTTTGTGCGTAGCTCTGCCTGCCCATCATGCCTCTGGCCACACCTTAGCCTCACATGGACGGGACTAAGGACTTTGCTCTGGACCAGCACTTCACGTTCTGCAGCATGGGGGAATGCTGAACTCACTTCACATCATGCTTCTCTTGGGCACTGAGAGAAAGAGGAGCCCACAATGCTGGGCCTCACTGGTCTCCTCGAAGTGTGTCCAGACCTACCGGTTGTTGTTTAAAACAAGGTTTTGTTTGGTTTGCTTGTAGCAAGTTAAGAAAACTGAGTCATGGTTCCACTGTGCTCTAAAAGCCATCCATTTTGTTAAAATTTGAAGTTAAGTTGTCTCAGAGTATGTCTCAAAAAAAAAAAAAAAGTCAATTTTCCTTTGGTGACATGGAGGCAAGCAAGGCAGAACTAGTGTTTCCCCCAGACAAGTACTTTTTAAAGGCTCCTACTGTTAGAGCTATCCTGCTAGAGTTACTAAGTTGTTGTTGGGGTCGGGGGAGCGGGGAGGGAAGTAGGTGGGGAAGTAGGTATTGAGACTGAGAATTCCAGGCATTGAACTAACTTTCACAAGTTTCTTGCAGAATGCCTGGCAACACAATACATACTATGATGGTGGATGTCAAAGACTTGGCCACTAGGAATTGGATGCAGGGTTGAGAGGTGGCAGTAACAGGCCATTAATCTCCAAGTATTGATGAACTTTGCCTTATTATTGTACTTTTCAATATAGTACCTCCAGAAATTATCATCTTATTTCTTTATTTCCAGTGGAAATGAAATAACTTCCTGGCTAAATTGTAACAAGAATAAAACATTCTAGCTAGCCCATATAAAAGACACACAATCCAGGTGCCTCATTTATAAGCCGTAACCTAGATAGGGTGGATCTGGAGCTGATCTCACTTGCGTCCCAGCAGTTCCGTCCCTTGTTGCTTACTGTTCCTCCTGGCCACGCACTCATGGTCCATCTCTTCTCATGGCGGCCCCTCCACCTCTGTGTCTTTCTTCCTCTCTCCTCTCTCCCTACCTGAAACCCCCTCACTCTACCCTCAAGTCCCTCCTGACCCCCTCCACTGCCCAATCACAAGCTCTAGACTTTTATTGACCAGTTAAATTGGGGAACAAGGTTTACGTAGAATCCCTTGGTGCATGTCAGGATCTGTCTACTCATGGGGCAACCAGATCTTGAGAGCCAGTCTTTAGCATTAGAATGCAAGCAGCATCAGATGGACCCACTACACTAGAAGATACTGGGTAATGTCTTGATCTGTCTGATTTATTGTGGTGTTATTTTTTTCTATCATGTGTATCTCTACAACCATCATTCCTTTTCTTTAAAAAAGAAAACGGAAACAATTGGCCAAAAATTAACCAAACAACAACAACAAAAAAAAAAAATTGTTGTAACTAATGCTATCTTGGGAACGTCACAAGAACGTCCTTTTCCGAGGGACATGGTGTCTCTTCGCCTTCAAAGACAGAACTGACCTTCCTGCCAGTCTGTGTGCTGCTGAGTCATAAGCCACAGTGGTCATTACCTCTGGGAGCTCACTTCAAATAGAAGGTCGGTCTGTGGAGAGAAGGGGGATGGATCATCTCTTGTCAACATTTTTTTTCTGAATGAAGTCCATTGTTTGTGGGTGTATCAGACGTCTGGCTTTGCCTTTGCCCAAACTTACAGATATTTTTTGCTATTTCTTAATCAGGGAGTTCTAATCAGATAGTCACAGGGGCAATTCTGCTAGCAGTCACCAGCTCTCCCTCCCTCCCTCCTCCTTTTCTCTCTCTCGCTCTCTCGCTCTCTCGCTCTCTCGCTCTTGTGGGATCCTTGTGCTAGTGACTCCTGGTCTTCTTCCCTCATTGCCAATTGGCCGAGTTGTGATTCTGTGAAAGTCCATCATCCTCTGCCATGTGCTTCAAGCTCAGAGCTCACGTGTCCTTGCACCCTGTAAACTTATTTTAGATTTTTTTCTTTTTATTTATGGGTATGTCTGTGTGAGGTTATTCCACCACATGCCTGAAGGTTCCTCTGGAGGCAGAGAGGGTATCGGATTCTCCTGGACATGGAGCTGCAGATATGAGCCACCAGTGTGAATGTGGGAAACTACACCCAGGTCCTTTCTTACAGCGGCACCTGCTTTTAAGCAGCAAGCTGTCTGCTCTGCACCTGAAACTAATTTTTATTATAACATCTATTTCTCAGTGTTTAAAATTCATCTAAGATGAGATGCTGCAGCCCATTTGAATATTGTGTGTGGGTACACACACACACACACACACACACACACATCACGTGCATTCACGTGCACACACACATTCTCAAACAGGAAGGATGTCAGAAGTCAGGAAGCATTACAAATTACCACCCCATACTTTGGGAATTTCTTCCAGGTCACCATGGTTACTGTAGAAATATTTCTAGTTTTTTATCCTCTCAGCTACTTCTAAAACTGTTCCTTTGAAGTCATGCTGGGGGTGGCATAGCCATTCTTACTAAAACAGAGCAGTAGTGATTGTCAGGCGTCTTAGCGAATGTTCCCACTTGGCCGCAACAGTCATCCGAAATTTTCTGTAGCTGATGCCCAAGTTTTGTAACGTGCAGAAGCTCGGCAGTGTTTGACAGAGAAGTTTTATCTTGTTGGGTGTTTTCAGGTGTCTGCGACTCTGCTATCCTCTTGCTTTAATCAGCAGGCCCCCCCTCAATCTATAATTTTGGATATTTTGTGTGTAATGGACACATAGTTTTCCTCATTGAAGGCTCACCACAGAGCTCCTTGGGATAAAGAGCTTAGTGGACTTGGTCTTCCGCAGAAAGCATTGGGTTAAATCCCAGCATGTTTCCTGGCCTCGGGACATCTCTGTTCTCTATTTATAGTTGGATCTCATCAGGAGTCTCTCCTTTTTCTTCCTTTTCTATGTTCTTGCCATTTTAAACCTGTTACCTGGGCTGGGGCTATAGCTCAGTAGCAGAATGCTTGCCTAGCATGTCTAAGGCCCAGAGCTCACCACGGTCCAGCCAGCACCCAGCACCCACCACCCAGCACCCAGCAGCCAGCACTCAGCAGCCAGCACCCAGCACCCAGCAGCCAGAAGAATCCTTAGCACTGCCTCTGCTTTATTCAGCACCTGCTCAAAGTGTAAAGCGACCAAGATGAGACACTGGCAGCCAAGAGGAGCTAACTTAAGCTGGGGGTAGTAGAGCCTGGGAAAGAGTGGCTGAGAAAGGTGGGTTTGCTCACTGCTGACTTCCCTTCTACCTCGATGTCCGATCCTGAGGTTAACAGCTCCCACCAGCACGTGACACTGATGTTCACACGTAGAACCTTCTACCACACTGGAGGTTTTCCTGATGTCGTCTTCAGACAGAGGCTTTCTGAGCTCTGTGCTTGAGATGAAATACTTTGGAATAGACCTTTCTTTGATCTGTGGAGCTAATGGGATGATCCAACTAATCTTGCTAACTCTTGTTTGTCTCCCACTATCACTCAGGCTGCCTTGGAACACTTTACTCTGTAGCCCCAAGCTGCCCTCCAGATCCAAAAGAGCCCTAGATAAAGATGCCAGGTGGGCAGGCATAGGGCTCGCACAGCCACTTTGTATTCCTTGAAGCAGTGCTAATTGTTGGCACCTTTGGGCCACAGGAAGGTTTTCCAGGAGGATTGTAGATCCTGCCCCGTGTGGTGTGTGCTGGGGTTGAGAACAGGCGAAACAGTGGGTGACTCTATATAATTTAGGGTCCTAGTTCTTTGCAAGTGTTAGAAGCTGGACCAGCCCAGCTTTAGGGAATGGGAATTTACTGAAAGACAGAAGAGTTGATTGGGACCTGTATACCAGACTCGTGAAGAAGAAGTGAAGTAAGATGCCTTGGAAGAGCCTGGTGACAGAGCAGCGTGTTCGGCAACTACTGTGCCCCTGGTCTGTGTGGCTCCCCAGAGGACCTGATCCTGGAACGCTGTTGTGTTTGATCCCAAGTGCATGCCAAGGACAGAGCCCTTTAGTCCTCACTTTGGATGAAAGAAACAAAATTTTCAATAAAGGTGGGAGTCTCACTCAAGGTCTGACAGAACTGAGGTTGGGGAGGGAGTGCTCCCCAAAGACTCTGCAGGCCCTGGGCTCTGTGTTATCTGTGGCTGTCTGAAGAGCAGCTGTATAAAAGTGGCTTGGTGACTCTTAAAGCCTAAAATATCTGCTCTCTGGCCCTCCAAGAACATTTGTTATATGCTGATAGACAGAGTAACCCCACCCCCACCACAGACTTGAGCCTTCAAGCTGTGAACCCAACTGCAATCCTGGAGAAACAGATCCACAGGATGTTTTGTCTCCTATGTGCAACTTCTTCATCTACCAGCATTCAGTACTGCTGTCAGGCCATAAGTCCATCCATGAACTAACATCCATTGGTGAGCTCTCATGATGCACTTGCTCCTCCAATGCACCATATCAGACATCAGAACCATCCCTTTCCCATGAGCATTGAATCAGGACCAACCCTCCCACATGTGACCATCCCATCAGGACTGTTCTTCCCACATGTGAGCATCCACATCAGGACCAACCCTCCCACAAGTGAGCATTGCATCAGGGTCAAGGCACACATTTGCTTTTTGAGGGATGCTTCATCCAAATGACAACAAGAACCTACCATCTAGTCGTCCAGATGCTGGCCCAAACACAGAGCCGAGACAACGCTGCCCCAGTGCCATACCCACTGAGTCTGGGAGTAGACCACATGTCAGAAGCCCCGTCTCCTTAGAGAACTTACGTAAAGTTAACAGAAAGCAAAATGCTACTGAGAAGACCGTGGAAAGATCAGAACTATGAGTGACTGTTGGGAGGGAGGAGTGAGAGGCTTTCTGAATGAAGAGCCAACATGAAAGGAGAGCTGTGAGAGAATGTCAAGTGTAATAGACACAGGACCTGCCTAGCACAAAGAGGTCCTGGGTGAGCCCTGAGGGAAGCCCAGGCAGACACAGGACCACAAAGAAATTGAGCCAGAGGTGGAGAGCATTGGGTGGCAGCAGAAAAGAAAAGGGGTAAAATGACTTTGAAGGTTTGAACATCGTACCAAATACTATAAATGTGTCAAATAAAATATGGATAAGAAATCGAGCAGACTTTAATTATGTAGTATCTGAGTCTGTGTTGAAGGAACTCACGTCACTTTAATCCCTGGGAAGGATGGATGGATTTATGACTGCAGCAGTTACTGTTAATTAAAATGCACATGTCCGTGTTTGAGATGTAAGATACACTCATCCGCTGGAGTTTTATGGCTAAGATGGGTACAGACCTGAAAGGAAGGCTGGAGGACACACGGGGGAGTCCCAAAGAGAAGGAACAGCGTAAATACGATGTCTCTTCAAAGGTAATATACGAACATAGTTTTATGTTGATGACAGCAAGCTGTAGATAAGAAATCGAGAAGTGAGGGTTACAGTCGTGTCAGAAGCACCGTGGACGTGGAGTCTCATCCGTTGAAGAGCTCCTCAGAGCACATACCATGAGCGGCATTTGCTCTGTCTACAGATCTTTATTAATACTTAGGGTTATGGGTTCTCTGCCACATATTGGGTTTGGGCACTGGCAGGGCCTCCAGCCCTGTATTTCTTTTTTTTTTTTTTTTTTTTTTTTTCGGAGCTGGGGACCAAACCCAGGGCCTTGCGCTTCCTAGGTAAGCGCTCTACCACTGAGCTAAATCCCCAGCCCCTCCAGCCCTGTATTTCATCTGAGAATTGCATCCATCAATTTATTTAATATCCATAAAGCATGCTTCATTTATAACCAGGGCACTGCCTTGCCCACTTTAGTTATTCCACAGTGTTCTGGTAAAATATTTCCATGAGCTCCCTCTCACTTTGTTGCAATCTGTAGAAGCAGTTCTATCTACAAACCAAATACTTTTTCTTTTTACTAAGTAAAGTTGTTCATTTCTGATGTGTATGCCTTGGTTGCCTATAAAATACATACTGTTTTTTGAATACTTCAAAACTTTTTGTAGTGTTTGTTATCAAGTAATTTTGGTAGTCAGTCATCCTTTGTCATTTGTTACTAGAGTTTTGATATCTTACGTGACAAATACCTTTCAGATATACTCCTTTTATTACCAAAATTTAGTTGAGGTATATGTAGTTTAGAAGTACCTGTGCAGAATAATTGGGCATTGTAATAACCCTAAATATTCACTCTGCTCCCTACTTCTTGCCTCTGAGGGCACAGATTTTTTTTTCCTTTATTAACTTGAGTATTTCTTATATACATTTCGAGTGTTATTCCCTTTCCCAGTTTCCGGGCAAACATCCCCCTCCCCCCTCCCCTTTTTTATCGGTGTTCCCCTCCCCACCCTCCCCCCATTGTCCCCCTCCCCCCAACAGTCTAGTTCACTGGGGGTTCAGTCTTAGCAGGACCCAGGGCTTCCCCTTCCACTGGTGCTCTTACTAGGCTATTCATTGCTACCTATGAGGTCAGAGTCCAGGGTCAGTCCATGTATAGTCTTTAGGTAGTGGCTTAGTCCCTGGAAGCTCTGGTTGCTTGGCATTGTTGTACATATGGGGTCTCGAGCCCCTTCAAGCTCTTCCAGTTCTTTCTCTGATTCCTTCAACGGGGGTCCTATTCTCAGTTCAGTGGTTTGCTGCTGGTATTCGCCTCTGTATTTGCTGTATTCTGGCTGTGTCTCTCAGGAGCGATCTACATCCGGTTCCTGTCGGTCTGCACTTCTTTGCTTCATCCATCTTGTCTAATTGGATGGCTGTATATGCATGGGCCACATGTGGGGCAGACTCTGAATGGGTGTTCCTTCAGTCTCTGTTTTAATCTTTGCCTCTCTCTTCCCTGCCAAGGGTATTCTTGTTCCCCTTTTAAAGAAGGAGTGAACCATTCACATTTTGATCATCTGTCTTGAGTTTCATTTGTTCTAGGCATTTAGGGTAATTCAAGCATTTGGGCTAATAGCCACTTATCAGTGAGTGCATACCATGTATGTCTTTCTGTGTTTGGGTTAGCTCACTCAGGATGATATTTTCCAGTTCCAGCCATTTGCCTACGAATTTCATAAAGTCGTTGTTTTTGATAGCTGAGTAATATTCCATTGTGTAGATGTACCACATTTTCTGTATCCATTCCTCTGTTGAAGGGCATCTGTGTTCTTTCCAGCTTCTGGCTATTATAAATAAGGCTGCAATGAACATAGTGGAGCACGTGTCTTTTTTATATGTTGGGGCATCTTTTGGGTATATGCCCAAGAGAGGTATAGCTGGATCCTCAGGCAGTTCAATGTCCAATTTTCTGAGGATCCTCCAGACTGATTTCCAGAATGGTTGTACCAGTTTGCAATCCCACCAACAATGGAGGAGTGTTCCTCTTTCTCCACATCCTCGCCAGCATCTGTTGTCCCCTGAGTTTTTGATCTTAGCCATTCTCACTGGTGTGAGGTGAAATCTCAGGGTTGTTTTGATTTGCATTTCCCTTATGACTAAAGATGTTGAACATTTCTTTAGGTGTTTCTCCGCCATTCGGCATTCCTCAGCTGTGAATTCTTTGTTTAGCTCTGAACCCCATTTTTTTAATAGGGTTATTTGTTTCCCTGTGGTCTAACTTCTTGAGTTCTTTGTATATTTTGGATATAAGGCCTCTATCTGTTGTAGGATTGGTAAAGATCTTTTCCCAATCTGTTGGTTGCTGTTTTGTCCTAACCACAGTGTCCTTTGCCTTACAGAAGCTTTGCAGTTTTATGAGATCCCATTTGTCAATTCTTGATCTTAGAGCGTAAGCCATTGGTGTTTTGTTCAGGAAATTTTTTCCAGTGCCCATGTGTTCCAGATGCTTCCCTAGTTTTTCTTCTATTAGTTTGAGTGTGTCTGCTTTGAGGTGGAGGTCCTTGATCCACTTGGACTTAAGCTTTGTACAGGGTGATAAGCATGGATCGATCTGCATTCTTCTACATGTTGACCTCCAGTTGAACCAGCACCATTTGCTGAAAATGCTATCTTTTTTCCATTGGATGGTTTTGGCTCCTTTGTCAAAAATCAAGTGACCATATGTGTGTGGGTTCATTTCTGGGTCTTCAATTCTATTCCATTGGTCTATCTGTCTGTCTCTGTACCAATACCATGCAGTTTTTATCACTATTGCTAGGGCACAGATTTAAGAATGCTGCCTTTCAGGGATGGATTTATTTGTTTATTTTGAGCTGTGTTAAGGTGTTTTTTTAGCTTCTCCTGTAGCTTTACTTTTTGATCTTGATAACCAAAGTCCTTTATAGTCTTTGTCACTTAGGAATGCTCAGAGATATTTCCTGATCAATTGGTTTTTCATAAACATTTTCATATACCTTAAAAATATTAATTGATTTTATGTGTTGTGTGTGTGTGTGTGTGTGTGTGTGTGTATGGGTCTATGTCTATGTTTGTGTATTACTTCAGTGTCCACAGAGACCAAAAGAGGGCATTGGATTACCCTGGAACTGGAATTACGGGATGTTGTGTGCTGCCATGAGGATGCTGGGAAATGAATCCTGGTCCTGTGGAAGGAGAGCAGAAGTTGTTGAGCAGTCATACGGAGCCCTGCATGGCATCTACTTGGGGAGCAGATAGTGTTTTGCTGATTTATTCACTCTCTTTGAGAACATAATGAGTTCCTCTGGGAAGATCACTTCCCACTGCTGTTATTTCCACTGTATAGAAGTATGAGGCCAGACTTCGCTAGTTCCCACACAAGGACTCTGCTCTGTTTCACTTCCACCTTAGACTTCTGGAGCCTGGGCTGGCCTTGGACTTAACCATCCCCCTGCTTCAGCCTCCCAGGTACCTTCCACTGAAAACAGCCCATGAAGCCGGGCTCTAAGGTTGTACAGCCTTTGTGAAGTTTTAGATTAACCACTGTGGCAGGTCACTGGCATCGTCCATGCAGGAAGCCTTGTGGAGTGATCGTGAGACAGTGACAGAGTCAGTCCTGCGAGCACAGAAGTACCAGCCAGCTGCAGGGGATGTAGCTGGTGTGACACCTTGCCACTTGTGATTTCATTTCCTCCTAGCAGGATGCAGAAATGATTCTTTACACTCTTGGAAGCCACACCCTTGCCCTGAGCAAGCCCCAGAGTGTCTTACTCTCAGGTCAGGACTCTTGATAGAATGTGCACCATGCTGGTGCCGTTCAGACTGAACTGTGAACCGCTGAGTTTTAGTCACCCTGCCTTATCCCACATTAGAAGAAAGGGCGGTAATAAGCACTCTCCCAGGTGAGCAGGGAGGCATGGCAGAGGTTTTCCTCTCCCGATGTTACCCGTGCCTTCCCATTTCTTTTATACCTAACCCAACTGAGCTAGACTAGGCACTTACTTTATCTAAGCCCCTTTCTACCACCCAAAGGCTACATATAAGGTTTGAATTCTGAAACATGCCCTCTGCAAACACACTGTTGTGCTTTCTTTGAGGAAATGCAGAGCTGTGAAATGAGAACTTGTTAGAGCCTCTTACTCTAGATCTTCATAAGGGAGTAAGTAGGATTTCCAGCTTCCCAGGGACTGTACAATCAAACTGGCCGCTTGCCATGTGTACTTGGAACAGATTCAACTTGTGCATGACTCTGTTCTGTGTATTGGCATTTCTCAAGGACATTAAACTATTTCTTTCATTCAAAGGAATCTGGACATGGATTGCTAAGACCACCTTTAGTCTGCATCCAAGCACAGTGACAGCTGTTCAGGTGGGCAGTGACAGCTGCTCAGGTAGGCAGTGACAGCTGCACAGGTGGGCAGTAACAGCTGCTCAGGTAGGCAGTGACAGCTGCACAGGTGGACAGTGACAGCTGCACAGGTGGACAGTGACAGCTGCACAGGTGGGCAGTGACAGCTGCACAGGTGGGCAGTAACAGCTGCTCAGGTAGGCAGTGACAGCTGCACAGGTGGACAGTGACAGCTGCACAGGTGGACAGTGACAGCTGCACAGGTGGGCAGTGACAGCTGCACAGGTGGGCAGTAACAGCTGCACAGGTGGGCAATGATAGCTGCAGGTGGGCAGTAACAATAAATGGACAGTGACAATAGATGGACAGTGATGTCACTGGGAGAAATGACTGTAATGGCATTTCTGTGAGGCCAGGGTCTGCAGGTGACTTGCCATGTGCCCTTCAGTTGACCCACCCCTTCCAGTCCCTGCCTAATGTCATATTTGCATTAAGTCAGAAGGAAAGCATTTTCTCATCTTTGCTCTGTCGCCTTAATTAACCAAGTCTTTGAAGAATGAACTTGCACCCACAGATGCACTCTGGCGACTCAAGGCTAAGCCTACTTCACACTCACTTCTCCAAGTTCATTTCCACTTAAGTTGTCAGAGCACTCCTGCCCCTACCTAATCCTGTCTCTCAGCACCAATGTAATAGAGTGTTGAAAGATTGGTTATGTGAGAAAGTTTAAGTAACTTTACCAATAAATATTAATATTAAATAAATATTAATCAACATATATGTATACACACACATATATATCCTAATATATAAATTATAAATGTTAAGAGGGAAGTAGGAAGTCTTACCAACAGAGAATACCATAGAGGGCAACAGGTTGGTTTTGTTCGCTTTGTTCTTAGGAATACACTTTATAGCTTGTTTGGGATGAATAGAAATCAAATCAGTAGATCGGAGCTAATTAGTTGACAAGAAAATAATTAAAATGGGAGGAATAGCCACACATGAAAGCTTCTATGCCAGTTTTATGGATTCATAAATGCTATCACCCCCCCCCAACTCTGCTTTGTAATGTAATGTTCAGCAGACATTAGAAGACTAAAAGGCATCATTTCTTCCCCGGTGTCTCCCTTGCTCTCTCTGCCCCCTCCTCTCTGTCCAGCATCTGTGAGCCACTTGATGAGGGACTTCGTGGCAGAGCAGCAGGTGGTTGTGGAATCTGAGCCATCTGCCCAGCCTTGAACACTCAGCCTTTAGATCCTGAACAGGAATGTGGGAACAGGCGCAACATGTTATGTGGACAAGACTGGAAATTTTGCTGATCTGGAAACTATAACTTAGGGGGTTGAACAAGCAATCATTAGAACATAATTCTGATAATAATTTAGGAGTCTACAAAGGAGCTGGGTGTGGTATCACATGCTCGTAGTGTCAGGACCTAACAGTCTTGAAGAATGAAGCTCC
Source organism: Rattus norvegicus (assembly GCF_021556685.1). NCBI lineage: Eukaryota > Metazoa > Chordata > Mammalia > Rodentia > Muridae > Rattus > Rattus norvegicus. The sequence continues at coordinate 182,643,221 of NC_141537.1, forward strand.
CCACAGCCAGCTCGGACCACACTGAGTTTCCAGGGTCTAAGTACTCTTATCTAGCCAGGGTGCTTGGGTCTAGGTACTCTCTCTGACCAGAGTGCTTGGGACTTGTTACCCTTGTTGTTTGGCACCCTGTGTATGTACTCACTGTATTCATAGCACCTAACTGCATCATTCACGCAACACTGCCAGTTCTTTCTCCAGCAGGTATATTTCTGAAGTGAGGTGATGAAAAACACAAGAACAAAAGTGGGAAAGAACAGATGTCTGTCCCCTGTAAGGCTCTATCTTGGAGCTCTATCCCAGTTGCTTTTACCTTCTACTAACCCCAGAAACGATGTGGCCATGTTTGGTTTTTGTCAACTGGACACAAGCTAGAGTTATCTGGGAGAAGGAGCCTGAGTTGCAAAGGTTCCTGCATTAGATTTGCTGTAGGCAAGTCTTTGGGAACATTTTTTTAATTAACTATCTGGAGGCCCAGTTCATTGTAGAGGGTGCTGCCCCTGGGCAAGTGGGTCTGGATTGGATAAGAAAGCAGGCTAAGCAAGCCATGAGGAGCAAACCAGTAAACAGCAGGCCTCCATGGCCTCCATGACTTCCGTTCTGACTCTAGGTCCCTGCCTTGAGTTCCTTCCCTGACTCACCTTCATGATAGAATACAGCTGTAAGATGTAGTGAGGCCTCTTCTCCACAGCTTGCTTTTGGCCATGGTGTATATCACAGCAGAAGAAGCACAGTAGGACCAACAGGGACCCGAAGGTGTATGCACTGTCCCCAGATTCGCCTGTAGGTGAAGGAGATTGGAGCTGCTCCTAAGCACGTGTCACCGTTAGCCAAGACTGAGCAGGTTCTGTCCCTGGTTTGTTGTTTTTTTTGTTGTTTTGTTTTGTTTTGTTTTTTCCATCTTTATTAAATTTGAGTATTTCTTATTTACATTTCAAATGTTATTCCCTTTCCCGGTTTCCAGGCCAACATCCCCCTAATCCCTCCCCCTCCCATTCTCTATGGGTGTTCCCCTCCCCATCCTCCCCCCATTACCACCCTCCCCCCAACAATTACGTTCACTGGGGGGGTGGGTTCAGTCTTAGCAGGACCCAGGGCTTCCCCTTCCACTGGTGCTCTTACTAGGATATTCATTGCTACCTATGGGGTCAGAGTCCAGGGTCAGTCCATGTATAGTCTTTGGGTAGTGGCTTAGTCCCTGGAAGCTCTGGTTGCTTGGCATTGTTGTTCATATGGGGTCTCAAGCCCCTTCAAGCTCGTTCAGTCCTTTCTCTGATTCCTTCAACGGGGGTCCCATTCTCGGTTCAGTGGTTTGCTGCTGGCATTCGCCTCTGTATTTGCTGTATTCTGGCTGTGTCTCTCAGGAGCGATCTACATCTGGCTCCTGTCGGTCTGCACTTCTTTGCTTCATCCATCTTATCTAGTTGGTGGCTGTATATGTATGGGCCACATGTGGGGCAGGCTCTGAATGGGCGTTCAGACTCTGTTCTACACTTTGCCTCCCTGGTTTTATTTCTACTTTTTCGGTATCTGCTGAGTCTAGCTTGGATGAAAGCAGAACCTCCTCCATTTGTACTGGAAGGGGAGGGGCTTATTGCGTCCTCCTTCCATTCCCTTGAGAGCTGTTTAAAATGTGCCAGACGGTTGGTATAGTTTACAGTGATCAGATTTGCATGATCTTGTATACAGTATAAAAACTCATGATGAAGAAGATTTCAAAGGGAAAAAATATTTCGCAGTAACTTCCATTCAGTGCTTTAATGAAATGGCATGGGTTCAGCTTTGGGTACTAAGTCATGAGAATCCCTAACCAAGTTTGCACCCAGCACTGGTCCTGGGCTGACCAGCTACTTTCCCAGTTTGAAATGCAGAAGTGAGTGAGCAGAGCAGGCTTAAGATGGCCGTACACTGCAAGGTGTGCTTAGTACCACAGGATGTCAGTCTGATTGAAAGCCTTTGTTTCATTAGGAACAGGAGGGGGTTTCACACTTTTTCTGTATAGCTGCTGACATTTCCAGGTTGCTAAAGGAAATGTTTCTTTTCATGGTGTATTTAATAAGCTGAATTTCCTTTAAATGCATTTGCTGTGCTTTCAGGGATCCTTTTGTGTGTTAATTTCTTACTGAATCTCCATGGAGGGAGGAACATTGCATTGTTTGATGGCTGCCTGTGCCAGGTTTTTTGGCGCCTTGATAGCTGTTTACGCTTGGGTAATGCAACATAAAGAACCCTGTTGTATTTATAGCAAAATAGACCCTGTGCCAAGGCCCCCAGCCATAACATAAGCTCTTATCTGGAAAGGCAGCACATGCTGAGGTTGGAGGACAGGCTTGGGTATCACACACACCTGGTGTTAAGTTGCTCCCCACCCCCCGCGCGCACACACACACACACACACACACACACACACACACACACACACACTCTCTTCCACTTGGGCAAGTCATAACCTTTCAAAGCCCAGTTGCCCCACTCACACAGTTGCCAGGAGAATGAAACCATGACTTAGGGCCAGGCTCTTAAGACAGAGACCCCTTAGGAAGTGGTGTCCTGCTCCCCAGACATGCAGGGAAGCCATGTAGCATCTCAGACACTCTGGAAATCAGTGTCCAGCCTCAGCGGATCAGTCCCTCAACTCAGACAGCATCCGGATTCTCGAGCCACTCTGGGAAGCAGTAGTTAGCTTTTGTCTCTGTAAACTCTTAAGTCCATGGTCTTATTTTCTGCTTGTGTTGAAAATTGCCATTGGCAGATGTAGGACTGCTGGAACCAGGCCTCTCTCTCCCTTTAGATTTCCCGAGCCTTTCCTCGGGAGGCATGCTTCTGACAGCACAGGAAGTCCCTGCCAGCTCCATGTCTGCTGCAGGGTGCTCTTTCCTGCCCAGGCACTGCTACTGAGCCTGTGGAGTTGAGCAGGACTGTGTGCTGAGGGGTGTGCGTGCACCACAGTGCACATCGTTGCTTTAGTGAGAACAGAGAGTGCTTACACGCCCCGTGGGCTCTGTGGCAGTTTGAGATGCCAGGGCAGAGCTGCTGCATGAAAGACAGTTCGAGAACAGAGTTCTTACCGTAAGCCGTCTTAGAACCCAGCAGCAGTCCTTCAGTTGTGGCTTGTGCATTTTAGGCTCTGTACCCGCCTTTCATTTACTCTCCACGAGCATCTGTAGTCAATCTGGAACATGAGAAAGTTACACAACTTCTTTTTGAGGTGACTTCTGGGATGCATTGGAGACATACTCTGAGCTGGCAGTCACCGTGGAGTGTAGATGTGGACCGTGAACATTCTGATGAAGAGGCCAGGCCCACACGCTCTCTAGTTCAAGGTTAAGGCAACTGACATTGCCTCGGGTCAAACCACTGCCCAGACTGTTGAATCCTTCAAGTCTGATTTATTCTAAACATTTATTTTATGTGACACTAATTTCCCTGAAGTTGATTCAGAGAGTCTCTGTCAACATGATTATAATGCCACAGACTTGTTCCCAGAGAGGGACTCGGCATCTGACCTTTAGTTTTTTATACAGCGTGGACTCCCACATCAGACTTACTTATCTAAAAATAGAAAAGTCCTTTTAATAGAAAACTTCTTACAGCAACCGTGTGCTTAATAGTGTAATACCAGGGAGCCTCTGGTAAAGCAACCAGACTGGTTACTGACATAGACAGGTCACTGACACAGGTTACTGACACAGACAGTTACTGACACAGGCAGACAGGTTACTGGCACAGACAGGTCACTGACACAGACAGGTCACTGACACAGACAGACAGTTACTAACACAGACAGACAGTTACTGACACAGACAGACAGTTACTGGCACAGACAGGTCACTGACACAGACAGGTCACTGACACAGACAGACAGGTCACTGACACAGACAGATCACTGACACAGACAGGTCACTGACACAGACAGGTCACTGACACAGACAGACAGGTCACTGACACAGACAGGCAGGTCACTGACACAGACAGGTTACTGACACAGACAGGTCATTGACACAGACAGGTCACTGACACAGGCAGACAGGTCACTGACACAGACAGACAGATCACTGACAGACAGATCACTGACACAGACAGGTTACTAACAGACAGGTCACTGACACAGACAGGTCACTGACACAGACAGACAGGTCACTGACACAGACAGACAGTTACTGACACAGGCAGACAGGTTATTGGCACAGACAGGTCACTGACACAGACAGGTCACTGACACAGACAGACAGTTACTGACAGAGAGGTTACTGACACAGACAGGTCACTGACACAGACAGACAGGTCACTGACACAGACAGACAGGTCACTGACACAGACAGTTACTGACACAGACAGACAGGTCACTGACACAGACAGGTTACTGACACAGACAGACAGGTCACTGACACAGACAGACAGGTCACTGACACAGACAGGTTACTGACACAGACAGACAGGTCACTGTGATTGTCCTTCAGCTCTGCTGAGTAAGCACAATATGATGACACAGCACAGGAAAGGTGGCATCCAGAAGCATCCAGGCACCACACTGCAAACCGCCACAGAAGAATCTGATGGATGGCTCAGAAAAAGTCCAGGATCTTACATGTGTATACATGAGTGCGTGCGTGTGCGTGCGTGTGTGTGTGTGTGTGTGTGTGTGTGTGTGTGTGTGTGTGTGTGTGTGATGTATCTGGAAGTTGGTGGTAGTCTTGAGTTTGAGTTAAGGCAGGTGTTGCTGTCATCCAGAGCTTCCCCGTGTCCCTCTGGGCATAGAGCAGGTACCTTAGGAATGAGCATCTGCAGAACCTATCTTATTAGAAACAGGATGGAAGACTCCCCTTGATACACAACAGCCAGATTCCAGTGCACTCAGATATCCCTTTAAGAACTAGGCTGTTGCTTTTTCAATACAGAGGACTGTCAAGAATGCAAGCGTAGACTCTTAACTACTCAGAGCATTTCTTCTCCACGCTGTGATGTGGGAAAGGTAGACTGAGCAGTTGAGCCTCACCATTAAAGCTCCAAAACTACATAAGCACTGAGGCAAGTCCGTGTTCCCCATGTGTTTGCAATTTGTTTGATTAGGGTCTAGACGAACTTTTAGAAGAAATAAGACGGTAGGATATTTTTCAAATTTTGTTTTATATATCCATGATTATAAAGTTGAAAAATTCAGGGAACTATTAACCTGTACCATAGTCATTCAGGGACTTCTTATCCTGGTTCGTTTCTTAGTCAATTTGACACAAGCTAGACATGTGGGAAGAGGGACTGTCCGTTGAGAAAATGTCCCCACCAGATTGGCTGTGGGTCAGCCCATGGGACATTTTCTTGTTTTATGACTGTGGAATGGCCCAGCCCACTGGGTGCGATGACCTATGCCGGTGATCCTGGATGGTAAACCAACCGTGAGGCTAACACACCACGAGGAACAGGCCACTCCTCCGTGGCCTCTGCTTTAGTTCCTACTTCTGTGTTCCAGCTCTGACTTCCCTGAAGACAGACTGTTACCTATTAAGTATGAAATGAAATTAACCCTTCCACCCCCAAGTGGCTTTTTGTTATGGTAAGTACCATGGCAATAGAAACCCTGCCTAAGGTCCTTCTCAATCATTCCACATGATTAGTGGAGGTTTCAGGAAAAAACCTTTAAAATAACTGCTACATGGCCATCATATATGGGGACACCCCTGAAGGACGATGTGTCCCCTATGGAAATGTTTGTACTTCCCTGTTTATTTCCTCTCTATTCATAGCAACAAGAAGAAATAGACTCAGCGTAGACATCTGTTGACAGATGAATAATGAAGAAGTGAGGGGTGTGTGTGTGCGCATGCGCGTGCGCGCGCATGCAATAGACTTTTATTCAGCCATAAAGAAAAGCGAAGCTTGTAGGATAAATGGATTGGTCTGGAAATTATTATAAGAAGCAGAGTAACTCAGACTGAGGAAGGAAAGGGCCACATCTTCCTGTCATGTACTCATCCCCACTATTAACGTCTGATATGTCTTTGTGTGGCTGGGACTGTGGGGATAGGCCATAAAGCCAGAACGGGGACCACAGGAAGGGGATAAAAAAGTTGGGAGGAAGGTAGGTAGGCAGTGTGGGGGCAGCCAAGGGAGAAAGGTCACAGGAGGATCAATTCACTCAATTCATGGTGAAGCCCATGAATTTGTATGCTAATACCAAAGTAATGAAAGTGCAGTGGCATCCTTAAAATGTGCATTTCACATGCGCAGCAGAAAGCCCCTTGGTGAAAACAGGATAGTTACTGTACAAAGCTGCATAGGAACAGAGAGAAGCCGCCATGACACAGAGGCTTCCATAGGACACGGAGAGAAGCTGTCATACCTCACCTGAGCAGCCTAAGGCAATTACTGAGTTTACAACAGATTTAAAAGGAAAGAGACACAGTCTCACCCACTACTGGAGTCATGAAGCTTAAAGCCCAGTTGTCAGAGCCTGGTTCTCCTTGAAGTCACCAGGGGATACTGAATCCCTAGCCCCTGTCTCTGGTGACAGCTTTCAGTCTTTGCCATGTGTCCTCCCCCAACCCCAGTCTTTCACAGCCCCTCTGTGTTGTGTCTTGCTGTCTCTTACAGAGGCATGGTGGTTGCATTCTGGGCCCACACTTATCCTGTGTGAACCCATCTTAGGATAGGTAAAGACCTTTTCCTAAATAAGGACACATTCGCAGCTTTCAAGGCTTGGGCTCATGGAGCGAGTTTAAGCACAGTGAGTTTCCTTACTCCTCAGATGCTAATTCTTGACTTTTATCTGCCACCTCATGAGGGGCACCAGTTTTGTTTTAAATGGAGCTCTGGTCGAGCTTTAGGTTTCTCTGGAAGGCTTTTTTCCTTGTTTTGTTATTTTTGTTTTTGAGGCAGAGTCTTGTAGCCCCGCAGGCTTCAGGCACATTACAAACATGAAGGCATCGTGGAATTCCTGATGCTCCTGCTTCAACCTCTCCGTACTGGGTTGGCAGGCATGTGGCACACACGTGTGTCTTTGTGGATTGAGGCTAACACAGTCAAGCGAGCACCCATGATTCCACCTCCAAACCACCTGAAAAGGGAAGGAAGGCCTCTCTGTCTGTGCTTATATCTGAGGATAATATACCTCTGAGTCTTGCTGTTTTGTGCTTTCTGAAAAAGTTAAGACTCTGTCTGGTCTCTTTCTTTTAAATGTTGCTATTGTTCCACACGTCTACTGATTAATCCTCTCTTCAGATGACCGTATGCGATGGATTAGCTTACTGTAAGGCTGCCAAGTGAGACTTGGCGTTGAGACAAGCGAGGCCAGGAGAGCAGTGGGCACTGGAGAACTGTTAAGTCGGGTGCCTGGGCATGAGCAGAGAGGTCACAGGTCACCTTGCAGAGAGCAGTCTGCAGCCTAAGCAGCTGCTACAAACTTGGGTTCTGTGTCTTTGTTAGGATTTCTGTTGCTGTGGCTAAAAAAATACATAGTGAAGGCAGGTTGGGGAGGATTTCAGCTTAGACTTCACCAAAGGCCATTACTGAGGGGAGTGAGGCTAAGAACCTGGCACAGGAACTGATGTAGAGTTTATAGACGAGTGCTGCTTGCTGGCTTGCTCTTCCTGGCTTGCTCAGTCTGCTTTCTTACAGAGCCCAGGACCACCTGCACACAGGTAGCCCCACCCACAGTGATCTGGGCCCTCCCACATCAATCATCAACCAAGGAAACCCACCATAGGTTAGTCTGTGTAGAGCACTAGAATATCTAATGAATGCATTGCACTGTAAATGTTCAGTGGGAACTATGCAGCTGCTTAAAAGAACAGGGTAGGGACATGGTCCTCGTGCTAGGGACTGGTGCCCTGGGATACTCACTCTGGAAAGCAGTTTGGTCACACCTGTTACAACCTGAGCAGTTTACGTACCACAGAAATTCCACATGCTGCATCTGTCCAGGACAGTTAGGAGCATCTTCTCATCTCAATGGTAGACACTTGGATTTTAAATTTCCTTATTGCTTCAGAGACAACAAAGCAGGGGGTGAGGGGAGCCCTGCATATATTAAAACGGCTTTGTAGCATCCCATCTTGTGGATGAGGCTGTACCTCCTGTTACTCTCGGAATTCACTATACATCAGCCATTCCTGGAAGATGCTGTGGCCCTTAGTGGGTTTATGCACCAATCAATCAGTTTAGTCAACCTCATAAAACTTGTCTAGTGCCTGACAAGCCCAGACCTATTTCCAGAAGCAAAGGACAGTCATTCTCGAGGTACACAGTGTCTGCTCACCTGAGATCAAGGGTTGTCCGTGTGCAGCAAGTGTTTGTTTTTCTGTCTATCTAGAGGCATCACATGACAAAGGAAGAAATAGCATGGCTGAGGGAGGAAGACCAGTAGGGCCTCTGCTGTACATTCATGGAAATTTCAGAACTGAAGAGTCTCATCCAGCCCAGTTCTGTTACACAACTATTTTCTTAGATTCCATCCTTTGTCATTTGATACTTGGATACTATGAAAGTTTTGTATCCTGGTTAATGATCCTGAATTTCCGTGGATTATTGAAGTTCAGTTTAATAGAGAATTCCCACTTGGATGCAGAGGTGCTTATAGGAAGGATGTAAGACAGGTTTATAGTATAAAATAGAACCCCACAGCGCTCTCATTGTGGGCCCTGGCTTCTTTCTCACTGTTAGCATATTTCTTCCTGTACCATTAGCAACATTATCTTCATCATTCAGAACATTCTCAGCAGATAACCCAGATAACTATCTTTGCCGAACCTCATTTTCATCTTGTAGCCCTAATTTAAAATCCCTTAGCAGGGGGAATAGATCATACTGGTTTCAACATTATTGAATATTGTTTTAAAGATCGATTTTATTGTTACTTATGTTTGTGTCTGTGTGGTAGAGGCATGTGCGTGGCAGCACTTTCAGAATCCAAGGAGGGCATCAGGTCCCCTGGAACTGGAGTTAAGGTAGCTGTAAGCATATATGTGGGTACTGGGGACCAAACTCTAGTTTTCTGCAAAGGCAGCACCGCTCCTAACCCTAAACAACAACCTGCCCCTCCCCCCAGATATTTTACCAAGTCCTCTCCACCCCCAGCTGTGCTGAATTGAAGGGTGATGTCATCAGCTGAGCTTTGTGTTCTGCGCCTCCATGGTACTCACAGGATTTTGGTCTGTTTAAGAACCATCATGTTTGTACTCATAGTTTGTACTCAAACCATTCAGATATTGTACTTATGACTTCTCCAGTAACTGCAGACCATAGTCAGCCATGAGAGTACTGTGTCAGCCTGGATAACAGGCGAACAACCTTGAGTATCCTGGCAGATGGTTGGAAATCCCACTGGGCTTCAAGTCCTTTCTCCCCAAAAGCTCCTGGTGTTTTGCATTGACTTCATATTGGAATTCTCCCAACTGACGCCTCTCTCCCTCCCTCCCTCCCTCCCTCCCTCTCTCCCTCTCTCCCTCAACAATCAACAGCTTGATCAAGTCACCCGCCAGCGTAGCCTGTCCAGTCTGGAGCTGTTCCTCTCCTGCGCCCAGAAGCAGCTGAGTGCGTTGATAGCTACGGAGCCTGTTGACATTGAATAGAGACACAGCCGATCCGTCCTGGTCGTTAAGCCTGCCCACTCTGAAGCTGTTCGTCTCCTGGGCCCAGAAGCAGCTGAGTGCTCTAATGGCCATAGATCCTGGTGGCATTGAATAAAGGGCACGTGATGGGCTGCCTTGCCCTGGGCCATTGCGTCAGTCACTAGACTTCTAAGTTAGATGCTGTGACTTAGACAAATGCTCTTGTTTCCCGTTTAAACCTGGAAAGCGGTTTCCAGTCCCAGGACAAGCCAGAGCAGTATCCAGAAGACCCATCAACAGATCTAACTTACTCTCCGCTGTTTTATCATGAGTAGTGATGGAAGAGTGTCTGTGACCCAAAGTCAAGGAAAAGTGGTGTGTTATCCGAAGTTCATCGGGTAAACCGTACAGCTTCAGGTGACCTGATGACATTGTATTGGTAAAGGTTTACCTTGTGACCACCTCAAGGTGACGTGCAGGGAGCAACCACTGTGCAACCATGCATTTACTTGATTCTAAATAGTGAGAGCAGAAACATTGGCTCAGCCATTGTTCTGACTAACCTGTCCTCTTCCCCACACGCGACCCCACGTGTTCCCATAGATTTACCAAAAGTGAACAACACTGGCTGGCCAGGCTTCCGGCAGCTGCCCCGTGTAAACTGGGGTGTGTGGCCCAGGCTTGCTTCCTGCCTTCTTCAAAGGCTCGAGATCATGTTTCATAATCTAATATCTGGAAAGAGCATCACTCAGACATCTGCACATCTATTTAATCAAACAACAGGCATAAGGGGTGAACCGGGATGGTCATGCCTCACGAGCAGTGTGCTCCACATCGTGAGCGGTTTGAACCTCCGGGGCACTGTGCTCAGCTCACCTCCTGCTCACTTCCTGCAGTGCTTCTGCTTCCTGGGGCTTTGTATTTTTCTGGGATTTCTCGGCATAATAAAAGGAACTCCAAAAGGTCGCTCAGTTGTCGTGTGTTCTTTCCCTTTAAGATTTCTTCTTTTTTTTAAGGCCTGGGGTGATTCAAAATCAAAGCTGTCCACAGGCCCCTGTCTCCTATGTGTTGGGAAAGGCACGTTCCACCGTGCTAGGCTACGAATTATTAATTCTTCAAAACCATTGCTTCTTTCTCAAACCATGATTGATTGTGTTTTGTGAACACTTCCCCTTAAATAGTGACAGTATTTACCGAGAATCTTACAGAAATAAAATTCAGAGTAAGCAAGCCATTAGCCTGAATTGCTACATGGGGGAAAAGTGAGGGGAGTTTTGAATGCAGATGGAAGCCAGTAGGTCTGGGCCCAGTATTTAAGTTCACTTAATGCTTTCTTTTGAAATTAAATGTCGGGGAACCATCACACGTCATTCAGATTGACCTTAGGTTAGTGTGGGGTATAGGTGGTCACTGTTGCTGAGGTCCAGAGAGAGCAGAGATGCCAGGGGCGTACCTACTTGAGTCAGCCTCACGGACCGGCACAGGAGGCTGTGTCTTTTTCTGGTCGGGGTTCCAGTTTTGTTGTCTACACAAAGTATGTGTTGTCTGAAAACACTTGGAATAAGTTAGACCTGTCAGTGTATGAAGACTGCAGAACACTGACCTGGTCCCATGCTACTCCACTTGGGGTTACTGCTCTGCCTTTCCCATTGGGGTATCCGTAACGATGCCTGGAAGTTCGTGTGTGAAGTCTGACATGGGTCTAGGGGTTCTTCAAGCTGGAATTAGTTAATGGTATTGTGATGCTCAAGGCGTATTTCCAGTTAGATGCGTTGTGACTTTTCGTTTGGTTATCAGAAGAGCCTCGACCACCTCAGGTTGGTCCACCAAGAGAATGAAATGGTCAAGCACTTCCTCCTGCAAAGGTAAGAATCCGTCCTAGAGACATGAACCCCGTGGAGTCTCTTAAAAGGTTGGAAGCCCATCAGTGTCGCCTTTCTGACAGATGCAGCTACTTTCAAATTACAAATGTGACACTGCCATCGTCAGATGGAAAAGATCCCCAAGCCCACGTGAGTGGGACTGCTGATTACTTCACATGGTAGTAACCCTGGATAGGAGGTGGCATGTTGGAGATTATTAAACTAATAGACTGTTTCTCTCATGTGGGATTCAACCTCGGGCCTTTTAACACTGGCCTCTGTGGCCCAGTGCTCCCTCCAGGGCAGCCGCACCCCAGATGCTCACCCTGGCTTAGTATTCTAAGCCGTCACATTCTGTGTGGGACCTTCATAAGCACACAGCCTGGCCCACTAAGCCGTTTCCTCACTGGTGACAGAAATGGTTTTTAGACTGATACTTTGTATAATGAGTCTTCTTGATGTGACCATCCCTGCACAATGACAAACCCCTGCAAAACCCAGGGTGTCGGCCACAGGCAAACATAAAGCTGTTAAGCCTTCACCTTGATTGAGGGATCCGCAGCTGAAGACCTGACACTGAGACTCCTGGGAACGTTAACTGGTGAGTCTCTGACTGTGCCCTAGAGAGGTTTCTCTCCCAAGGTCAGAAATTATATACAGCCTGTGTTCTGAGTCTTGAACTCTACCATATAACCCAGATGTTCTTGGAGTGTACAGGTCCACTTTCCCCGTAAGCAGTCAGAGCCCGTGTGAATTACTCGCACCAAAGAAACACCAATGAGGGCTGTCCAGAAGAGCCAAGCACACAGTTCCTGGAGACCCAGCAAGTGCCAGTGTGTCTCCACATACTCATCCACACTAGAAGGGGAGCACTCCGATTGTTTGTAAGGAATGTTGAATACATAACTGAACCAGTCTCTTGTCTGACAAAGCTGAAAAGGTCACAGACCCCTGAGACTGAGCAGACAGTGCCCTGCTTAGACATTTTGTCAATGAGAATCAGTGTTGCTTAAAGTCCTGCTCTTAGCTAAGTGCTGACTCATGCCAGAGTTCAGGAGCCGACTTAGCAATTTCCCTGGGGTTGGTTATGCTGCAGAGTGCAGAGTCAGGTGTCCATAATTATAACTTCTTTTGAATGTTTTAATATAGTTTTACAATTAAACTGGATTAAGTTAGAAAATCCTGTATTTAAACATTAAAAAGAAAAGCACTTTTCTGGGGAAAAAAATTTTGTATAGTAAGTAAATTCCAAGAAAGGAAGCGCATATGTGCGTGTACATATATATATATGTGTGTGTGTGTATATATGTATATGTGTATATATATATATATGTGTATATATGTATATATATGTGTATATATATGTATATGTGTATATATGTGTGTGTATATATATATATATATATATATATATATATATATATATATATATATATGCAATCTGAGAGGCAATTTTAAAACTGAGGGAAGAAGGGTTGGGTCAAAGCTCTCATGCCAGTAAGCTCTGCTGAGTCCCAAAAATGGTTGACAACACACAGAAAGCCAGTGAGCCAAGCATCCGTAGGCCACTGACCAAACACTGCAGACATCACTGGCCTCTTTGCAACAGTTCCAGCATCACAGGTCCTTTACCTTAGCAACAGCACCAGTATCACAAGCCCTTTCCCTCAGCAGTACCACCAGTTTCAGGCAGCAAGGAGAAGCAGCTAAAACTACCAGACATTGAAAGCCAGCAAACTAAAACTATATCTCATTTTAAACAGATGTTTCACACCTTTGGCCACTAACAAAAGCCTACTTGGCCATCAGTCTTTGGGTTTTTAATGTGCACAGGAGGGAAGGTACTCCTTGTTCTCGGGTCATTTCTGCCTGCTTTCTCCCATTGCACTAGATGGTTCTAAACCCAGTAGTCTACCTTCCTTCAGTGCTACTGAATGGTCATGTGGATCATCAGAATAATTAAATGTTGTTATAATTCAGAGTTTGTGTCATCTTCCCCCTGATGAGTGCCTACAGGAAGTGTCTGTTCACACGTGTGTGGGGTGTGTGTGTGTGTGTGTGTGCAGGTTTCACAGAGGCAGTTGAGAATATCATGTCCACCCCATCGCCTTCCTCAACCCCTTGAAACAGGGTCACTGGACCTACAGCCAGGCTGCCAGCCAGCAAGCCCCACCATTACCCCTACCTCCCAACACTGGAGTTATGAGTGCATTTGAGGACATCTCTTGCTTTTACACAGGCGCCAGAGATGGGAAAACATCCTTAAGCCTGCACACCAAGTGTTCTATGTACTGACCTGTCTCCCCAGTCCCTGGATCTGTTTTTGTGCTGCACCAGTAAAGCATTTTATGGTGGCTGCTTCTGGTGACCTCAATATATAGTTGACTTAATAACTATATAACAAATCAATAAATAAAACAGTCACAAAAATTAATCATCCAATACCTAGCTTATAGATCCTGACTATTGATTAATATGACTTAGCTAAAAATCACTATATAGCTTAATCACTAAATGAGGTCCCATAAGAACCTGGAGTCACCCACATACAACAGAATCCAGCCTGTGATAAATGACCAGAGTCTGAGAACTCTAAAGCAAAATGTCTATATCTTACTGTTGTCCAGTGAGTTAATTACTACTCCGATTCACAAGGTTGTCCAGGACAAGGAGCAGGGAAGAATTATGTGGCAACTTCTATATGAAATAATCTTGAGGTGCCCTAGAGTAAGTAGCCAGGAAGCATCTCCATTTGAGTGACTAGGCTCTATGCCCCATTGGAGTGGACAAGGAGTTCTGAGGGGCACTGGAAGGAGGTCTTCTCTTCCAAGGTAGGATGTTACGGAGCCCAGGAATAGTGGACTAGCATGAGAAGGGATTGAAACAAAAGGTGTACAAGTGCTTCTAAAAACAGGCTGAACCCAGACAGGAGCTTTTTACAATCTCTCTCATCCCAAAAATGTGACACAGACTAGCCCGTACGGAGAAATACACAGAAATCAAGAAGCACACTTACTCTGAAGGTAGGAAAATTTGACTCAGTACTGGCAAACATTCTGTTGTCGGAAGTCTGGAAGCTGACTTAGAAAAAAATAATACAGCCACAGAATGTACAATTCGCTGACTTTAACACAACTCACCGAGACAGATTCTAGAAAATTCTTTGTGGCAAGATATGTATGCGATGAATGTTGAATCTTTGCCCACTTCATTGAGGTATTGTTTTCTAAAACTGATAGTAACTCTGGTCATGGGGACAACACTGACCTTTATAAACCATTTTCCCTGAAGTGTTTTTGGCTGATGCTTATTTCTCATAAATGCCAGAAATATAAATGTTGAAAGTCTATAAAAATGTTGACTACTTTGATACTAAATTAGTAAATTGATGGTTATTAGTGCATTATGTACTCATCTTGTTACTGCTACAGAATGCCTGATGCAAGCAACTTGAGAAGAGAAGGGTTCATTTCAATTCCCAGTTCCAGGGTACAGCCTGTCATGGCGGAGGAATCAAAGCTGTAGTGGGGGGGGGGTGTGTGGGGCTGCACACAGCATGCCCACAGACATCAGTCGAGAGAGGTGAATTCTAGAGCTTAGATTACTTCTGCTTCAGTCTGGACCCCATCCCCTCCCCACCCCACCCCCACCCAATTAACCAGCAAGCCAAGAGGCTTGTCTCCTAAGTGATTTAGCCTTTAAAATTCATTATTATGGTAGTACTTTTAGACAAACAGGGTTTGTTGTCTAGTAACTTAGAAAGATAAAATTTAGTATCAACATTTCTTTTCCTTCCCTCTGTTTTCTCATAACGCAGAAGAAAGATACATTATAGATTAAGTTAAATCTGACATATGCTACCAGCTACAGAGAATGAGAAAACTCAGTAGATACTACGTCTTGAGATTTTAGGAGATAATCTACCTGATTCTAAGCTGTCTAGAACAATAGCCTATCCTTGAAGAGTTACGATCACTTTTAAATAAATGAGATTCTTCCAAGGGTTCTACCTGTACGAACCCTGTGCCCTGATGCCAGTTCTCCACGGGAAGAGAATTCAGTCTCAGAAACAGGTTTGCAATCACAAGTAACTTCTCTGTTGTATGTAAAATATAGTCCACAAAGAAGCCAAAAATTTCCTTATCACCCATAATGCAGTGCTGTGTGGACTGTAACCCCAAGTTTATGGGCTAGTGACCTCATCCATTTCTTTGGTACTTTTTAAATGACCTACTTAGAGGTGTGTGTGTGTGTGTGTGTGTGTGTGTGTGTGTGTGTGTGCACATAGTCGTGCTTGTGCACAGAAGCTAATGGACATCTCTACCTTGGCTACTTCCATGAGTGGTGAAAGCCTAACTCCTACCATGATTTCACAACAAGGGCTCAAAATCACTGAGCCATCTGTCCAGCCCCTCACTCACTTCTTAGCCTCTCCATGCTAGGATCGTAAGAGGCTGGTGGCTACCAAACCCGTGTCCGTTTGCCCTTTCTTCCTTAGTTCTGAATCTTCACTTAGCTGCCTATTTAGTGTACCACCTGATGCTCATCCTATGAAAACCAGAAATCTTCACCCCTAGAGTTTTAGGACCGAAGTCCTACCTCCTGGAGCCCTCAGAAGGCAAGGCTCTGCCCTCCATCCCAACGTGTTGATGGAATAGAGGAGGAAGAATGAAAAGCAAACAAAAAAGATTTAATATATTTTAGAAAGAGGGATGAGTAAAGATAACCCCAAGTTCACCTTCAAGTATTGACATGAGCTTTAGACTTAGAACGAATTTTGGGACTGAGGACAGGGGTGTGAAATCAAACAGCAGAAGGCCTGGCTCAGTACTAATTGTGTAAAGGGAGTTGATGGCCTGTGGACTAAGTCACTGCCTTCTCAGCAGGGGTTGGAGGGGGGCAGTTTGGTTCTTGCAATGAGACCTGCTTCTGGCTGCAGTCTCCACAACAAAGATGATAATTCCCACCCAGGGGACTTACTGTCCTGTGAGGATGGTCTTCTGGAATCCAGGGTGACAGCGGGTTTAACACTGTGTGTATGTGTGATTTAGCCTTAAATGGGAACAAGCTATTAGGCAGACGCTGTTCTTAGTGACTAATAGATGTGCAGAGCTGACAGGAATCTGGCCTAAAAAGGAGGAGCCACAAGAAGGTGGCAGAGAAGCCAGCTTCACCCTGCCTTTATTTCCGTGTGGACCCAAGTAAGGTACCACTGCTTTTCAGCACAAGCAGGGTCCACATACCTGTGGTATGCCCCTGAGGACTTTTCTAGTACTTAATCTCAGTGGACAGAAAGCCACACTCAATGACACACATGGGTACGTGCGTGCGTGCATGTGTGGGTGCGCACACATACACACACACACACACACGCGCACACACACACGCACACACACAGTGTAGCCTGAGGAACCTACTTCTTCCACCATCTCATTGCCACCTCTTGCCCAGTGTCATTGTGTCAGGTTGGTGGCGCCTTGTCTCTGGCGTGACAGCACGTTGACCAACCATGAATGGGCTACATTGACAGATGACCAGCAAGAGTCCTACAGATCTCCATTCATTCACTCTGTGGGTGATCTCTGCGGCTGCTGCATCCTGTCCACTTTTACTTGGTGTAACTCTTGATCTGCCTCCTTTCTCTTCTCTGAATTCTTCTCCAATGAGAGCTTCTTTCCCTCAAGGCTTCCTGGTATCAGAATTCGATGTCATGAGTACAATGAAGACTCTTCAGTCTCTCATAGATGGCATACTCACTCACAAGTCACACCTCAAACGGAGAAAGATGGAGCTTCCATCAGGCCCTTCCACGGTGCTCTCTCCTTACCCTTGACCCAATGGTGGCTTGCAGAGCATTGTGGATATGGTTGTGGAACATTCAGCTGTGGGTATGTGAGAGCTGAAGTGTGCAAATATGGTCATGTGGGATCCTTTTTAAGTTTCTATCCATCCACATGATGGGATCATACCAGGTGTGTAAATATGGAGCAGCTCCTGCCTCGGAGGACTCTGCCCCCATAACTTTACTGTTAGGTTGCACTTCCTCCTGCCACCCATTTCTGCTTGGTTTGTTAGGTTCTTGCTGTGCATCTCCAGCTTGACTAATGAGATGGGGGCCTTCCAGGCTCCCCACCGACGAACAGTGGGTTGAGCAGTGTTTCTAGTTGAGTCTCTAAAAGAGGGGCTTTCTCTGTCCCTCAGAATCTCCTGTCTACAGTAAAATGGACACTAAACACAACCTTGGTTGCTTCCACGTGCCCTCAGTTGAAATGAATAAGCAGAAAGCTATGTATTCCGGTCTAGACACCTGGAGCCACCTCAGCTACATGGTGAGTTTAAGGTTAGCCTGGGCTACCTGAGAGTCTCTCAAAACACACACACACACACATACACACATACACACACACACACATACATACATATACACACACATACACATACACACATATACACACACATACACATATACACACACACATACACACACATACACACACATACACACATATACACACATACACATACACACATACACACACACACACACACAGAAAGAGAGGGAGGGAGGGAGGGAAATTTAACCTCTTGATGAACACTTAAAAGTGGAGTTCGTATGAATGGAAAATAAACGTCTAATGAATTGTAAGTATTCAAATTGTTCATGCCCTGATCTCTTGGTTTGTGGAAGGGCAGCATTTAAAGTAAAAGAAGCAACCATGTGACATTTTCGGCACTGACAGAATATTAGTGGTTGGCCGAGTTTTTTACTATTGACAGGCTTCTGTTAAACCACATCTGAACTTAGAAGATCACGGAAGACCAGAAGCCCATCAGTTCCTAAGACCTGCTCCTGTCATTGGTTGGACCTATTGGTTATCTGTTGGACCTTTTCAGAGCGAGTCCGTCAGAGTGCTTTACTGCACCACACGCACACATCTAGAACAAATGTTCTAGGACTCTTGGGATGCTCTCCACCCGGGACACTGATCTAGATGCTTCTGGACTGTGTGCCTCCTGTTTCGGTGGTCTCCACGCCTGAGACCGGTGTGTTCAGCCTCACCGGATGGAGCTCCATCCATCTTTTCCTCCCTTCTTTCTCCTTGCCGAGCTGCTGGATTCCTGTCTGCCATGAAGAGTGGTGACAAAATCTAATCTGAACTAGACCACAGTCAAACGGAGTCCGATTGAGGACTTGGACTTGAGTCAAACCCAAAGCAGAGGGCAGGGTGGAAATTGGCTGTCTTGTAAACAGCAAACCACCCAGTGTGTGAACCCTGAAAACATGTTACCAGCGGTGAGCCCCATCTGCTGTATTCCTCAATTCATCGAGCAGACTCTGCCAGCTGGTTTTGCTGAGTGTGATTTGCAGTGTTATTTTATTGAAGGTTTCTTGACAATTTGAGTGCCGCTCTGAATGTAATATTAAATCCCCTCTGGCTCAGCCAGTTGCAAAGTTGGACATTCTGTCTACACATCAACCCCCAGGTCTGCAGAGGAATTGCAAGCTTTGCCTACCCAGCACATCTCAAAAACACTCATTCTGTCTACACATCACACCCAGGTCCACAGGAGGAATGCAGGCTTTGCCTACCCAGCACATCCCAAGGGATTTCCGTGCAGGTGGAACTTCGTGATGCCCTGAATACATCCAAGCGAGGTTAACTATGATTATAAACCATTTTACTCAGGCTAATATGAAGGTTGGGCTCAATTTCCCACAAATCCATATGGCTTTTTTTCTCTTGCTCACGACATCTAGCCAGTTACAATGGCCAGACCCCTCAGCTTAATCTCACTCCTTTGGGAAGAAACTGGAGATGACAAATGACCTTAGCAATGGGGGTCTGAACTCTTGGTGTCAACTTTATGTGTCAGGTGCAGGTTTGATCATTTGCTTGGGTTTTGGTTTTTTTGTTTTGTTTTGTTTTTTCCCTCTGTTCTTTTTTTTAATCCATGTGGTATCTCGTTTATAAGGAGTCCAAAATACAAAGCACTGAAAAGAACCCTCAGGGAATCAACTCAATTCTCAGCCTTTGTGGTGTGTGTGTGTGTGTGTGTGTGTGTGTGTGTGTGTGTGTGTACACACATATGTGTATTGTGCATGTATGTGTACTATATGTGATTACATGTATATGTATGCATATCCTGTGTGCTTATTTGTGTGTGTATGTGTTTGTATTTGTATTGTGAGCATATATGTATATGTATTGTATGTATTATGTATGCATGTCTGTGTGTATGTTTGCACTCATGTACATCTATGGGCATGTGTATGTGTTCAGGTGCATGTGGTAACCAGAAGTGGGCTGGAGATGGTGGAAGGGACAACAAGGAGTAAGCAAGAAGAGTGAGGAAGAGATAAAAGAGGAAAAGAAAAATGAAATTGAGATGTGTGCCCACACATAATACAGTGTTACATATGAAAGTGGGATGCACAAACATACAGTGTTACACGTGAAAGTGGTATTTACACACACGATACAGTGTCACACATGAAAGTGGGATGCACACAAAATATGATGTTACATGTGAAAGTGGGATGCGCACACACACACACACACACACACACACACACACACACAATACAGTGTCACACATTGCCATGCCCAAGGTCTTTAAAATATCATATACAAATACATACTTGAGAAGGTGAGGAGAGAGAGGTGAGAACAGATATTGAGATTTTCCTCCCCCTAAATTCCCAAACCCAGACAATGAGCTGGTCTTCTGTATAATTTTCTCTGCCCAGCTCTGTCCTCACTGGATCCTGGACAGCTAGGGAGAGTTTCAACTGACAGCTTTCTTCTTTTGTAGAATGAGTGGCAGGTTAAAAGGAACTCCCAGGACAGCCCCTGGTGTGCACAGGGTGTCAGCAAGCATGTCCTGTGTTCATCATGTGTGAGAAAATATCAAATGTTGGAGCAGCCCTGTGTAGTTAGTGTCTTTTCACTTAGCTTCATAAGCAGGAATTGGGAGGTCAGTATCTTCCCGGGAGAGGCGTGTGGTGGCCTGTTAGGTTTTAAGTGAGACGTGGACACACATCCACTCGCCTGTGTCCACAGCTTAGCTTTATAGACATAGAAAGTTCTTCAGGCAGCAATCCTTTCTGTAAAGCATTCATTTTAAAATGCCAAGGTTTCCAGATCTCTAGATTACCTTTGGAACTGCCACTTACGCCATCAGAGGTTTGGGAGTATGGCTGGGGCCCCTGCAGCAGAATTTCCTGGGTGCTACACATTCCCTGGGTTTGACCTCAGCCTCCCAACCACTCCCTTCCAATGACTTCTGAACATCCATGTCTAACTCACTCTTTTCAGACTCTGACACAGAGTGAGGACCGAGCACGTCTCCTGGGACACGCGTTTAAACATTATTTCCAAACAGCACAGGGAGTGCGTCTAAGCCGTCATCACAAAGGTGATTTGGACTCTGCTGAAAGAACACATCAAGTCAAGAAGACATTGGCCTCATCATCATGTTAAGAGAGAACTAAGGTTAGCTGTAGCAGAAGCCAGACAGAGCGACAGAGACAGAGAGACAGAGAGGTGGTTCGTTAGAAGCTTCAGTCCGCCGTGTGACTGGGAGAAGCACCGGACGTGCTTATGCAGATGGGCTGATCTTGGGGTGATCTGATGAGGAAGGAGAGGCAGAAAGGGCAAAGGTGAAAGGGCAAAGGTGCAGCCAGCAGGTCACTGAGGACTGTTTTCATCCTTACCTCAGAGGTTGACTTTAAGCATTAGTGGCTGTATTTCAGAACTACGGAAATCGGATTGCGTGTGCTTTTGCCACAGCAAGGAAATGCTCAGAAGCCAAAGTGACAGATGTGTTAGTCGACTGGACTTGATCATTCCTCAGTGTGAACACACGTGAAATACCACATCATGTCACATAAATGCACACAACTGTTATTTTGTTGATTCAAAGTATTACTTATTTTTAAAAATATGAAATTAAAGGGAAAAAAACCAGCCAAATAAAGTTTTGTGTTGGTTTGGGTTGGTTTGGTTTGGTTTGGTTTGGTTAAAAAATTAAGACACGATGTGGAAAGAGCACTTTAGGAACAGGTTAAATCAAGACATATCGATTGAAGAAGGGGTTTGTACTGAAGAAACAGACAGGTGTTCTGAGCAACCCAGAGGGGCTGTCAGACAGTCAGAAGTGTGGAGGGCAGGACAGTATTTGAAAACAACCTTTGCACACAGCCCTTTAATCAGAAGTTAAGTAATGAATCCTGTTTTACAGTAAAAAAAACTGAATCACATGTGTTCCCTGAATCGCCAAAGGTCAATGGATTAGTCAATGGCAGAACTGGCCATGTTCTAGTGACCCCAAAACCAGTGTTTTATCCACCTAATTACCCTGCCTTCTAGTTTGTTTCCAGCTTCCTAGCTACTTATCAGTCCCTCTAAGGTTCCATTTCTCCCTCTCTCCCTCTCCTCTCTCAGTTTGAATCAGAGCAGCAGGGCCTGGTGACCATATCCCATTCAGGTCTCTATGTTGGTCTTACTGTGTTGTGCTCTTCGGAATAAGCATAAATCGCTTGCTTGGTTTTAAGCAGCGATGTTAGGGTGCTGGGCATTGCTTGTGTCTCCTTCCTCCATGCTTTAAGAAGTCTAACTGCTTTTTTTTTCCTTTTCTTTTTTTTTTTTTTTTTCAGAGCTGGGGACCAAACCCAGGGCCTTGCGCTTGCTAGGCAAGTGCTCTACCACTGAGCTAAATCCCCAACCCCGTCTAACTGCTTTTACCCCAGTGAGAATATTCCAGATTGTGTAGTGCTCACAACCTGCCTAGCATGAGCAGAGTCATGGGATCAGGTTGTACACAACAGGCAGCGGAAAGGGATAGAGAGCTGTATCCCTTGCCAAGCCATTTGGAGGCAGTTTACAGGCAAAACCCAGTGTGGTCTACATAAAAGTCCTAAGTCAGATTCCCATGTGTCATCTGCATGCTCCACAGGTCATTCATAGAAGCAGAAGTTAGGAAAAGGAGGCAGCCTGCAATCCACTGTGAGTAAGGGGTCATGGAAGATTTGCACTGTGAGTAAGAGGTCATGGAAGATTTGCACTGTGAGTAAGGGGTCATGGAAGATTTGGCCATTCGTTGGTGCCAATGTGGTTCTACAGAAACTACACAGGTGTGGGTGAAAGGTTTCTTCTATGATACACAAGAAAACAGGCAAATGTTTGTGGCTCTGGAGATGACTTAGTAAAATGCTTACCAGGAAAGTCTGAAGGCCTGAGTTTAGATCCCCAGCCCCTGTGTGAAGAAGCCCAGAGCAGCATTGTGTGCCTATAAATTACAGCACTAGTGGAGAAGAGACAGGAAGATCTCTGGAGCTCACAGACTGGCCTTGAAAACTTAGGTGGACAGCAGTAGAGGAAGGCATCTGACACCAACCTCTGCCTTACACACACATACACACATGTTCATGCACACACACACACATACACACGTTACAAACATGCTCACACATGTTCACATGCTAACATGCTCACACACACATGCTCAAACACACACATGCTAGCACACATGTACTCTCACACACATGCTCACATATGTTCACACACATGCTAACATGCTCACACACATGCTTGCACACACACATACACACCGAGGCAGGGGGCAGGCAGAGAGACAGACCAAGAGAGAGAGAAACAGATGAATACCCAGCAAGCATGATACATGTATGGCCAGCAATCTCTAAACACCAAGGGAAGCTGGTTCCTGGGCTTGTCTCAGCTCCAAACCTTTCCTTTCTGGGTTATATATAGCTCCCTTCCTTTCCACATCCTTCGTAGTCAACAGCTTGTGTCAGTGTTCTCTCTCTGCTGGGGCTATAACTCATCCTAAGCTCTCAGCCATATAAGGTTGCTGCTCTCTTTTCAGAAAGTTCTAGAACTGCCTTTGGATATCTTCCCCCTGAATTGACCTAATTAAGCTCCTTAGACAGATGTTGCCTTTCCCACTAGTCTCTGGGTCCACAGACATTCCTGGTTAAGTACTAGTGGCAGGCTGGGGGACATGGAGTTCCCTCCTGTGGACCAGTAAGATACACAGTCCAGTTAAGAGACTAAAATGCCAAGGTGCTAATCCTGCATAAACAAACGTGCCACAGCGACCCATAAATAACACCAATGGTTCTGCCAGTTTGGGGCAAGGTTTGAAAGAGCTGTGTTCAAAACTTGAAGTCATCGTCACTTAACCGCTAAGAGGATACATCTTCCCATCCCTGCTCTGGCTTTCCAAATGGAATGGGCAGGCCTTGCTCCTTTGCCACCAGGAGGCAGTTGGGCTAATTTTTAGGGTGGCTAATTTTCGAGGAATATGATTGACATTACTAACCGTCCTTCCTTTGGGAGGGAGTTGCACCTGTGGGGGCAGATTCTCCCCAAGGGAAGGCAGCCCTCATGCTACCCTGTTCTACAGCAGGAGGTTCAGCTACCCCTCACCCCAAGCTACATCTCCCAACTCACTCTTGGGCCACCTTTTGCTCTGCTTCCTCCTGTTGGCTTTTCCTCAAAGTGTTAATCACAGGGAATCGAGGTAGCATTTAAAAGGCCCTGTCCCCCCACAGAGTCCCATAACTGTGAACACTCCTAATAGAGGACACTGGGCTGTACAGTGAGGGTGAAAAACACACAAGAAGTATCGATTGTTTTGCAAAGAGGAAGGAAAAGTAGGAGAATGGTCCTTCCTCTGAGGAGCTTGTCACACAGCAGATGACAGAGAGCAGACAGACCGCGGTGCCGACATGGGAACTACGGAACACCAGGGAAAGATGCTGGCTGGGGAGTCTAAGAGGGAGTAAGGTTTCAGCTGAGGAAAGGGTGGTTTGTGCATTCCACAAAGGGCAGTGTCTTATTAATGGAAAAGTAAGCACATGGGCTTCTTCTGTTGCAAGTAAGTGTTGGTAATTACATCCTGCGTGTAACTCAAACTATCATTAAACCAAAAACTGTGGAGCCTACTCAAGCTGCCCAGCGACGGTCAGGAGCTTGCAACCTCAGCTGTGCCCTCTCTCTACCCAGACGGCACCACCAGAATGATGCTCCTAGTGGGCCCAGAGAAACCCTGCCAGCCCAAACATGATAATTAACAGGAAAAGAATCTCCTGGAAGCTGATTCAAAGTTACTCTGTTGTAACCTCCAGCAGCAGGCATGCTAGACAGAGAACTGTGAGAAGGAAGGCATTCAGGTCGGTAAGGGGAGTTAGCCTCAGCACCGGAACAGACTTGGTAGGAGCATGTAGATGGCCTTAGCCCTGGGACTTTGTTATAATAATTTACTTTATTTTATCTTATTGTTGCATGTCTTGTGTGGGGAGGAAGTACCTGTATGTCCAGGGACTAGAGGTCAACCACAGATGTTGTTCCTCTAGACTATCCACCTTGCCTTTTGAGACAGGGCCTCTCACTGGCATGGAGCCCTCTGTCGGCTAGGCTGCCTGGCCAACCCGTCCCATGGATCCTCCTGCCTCTGCCCACAGAGGACTGGGATTATGAGAGTGCTACCACATCTGGGCTGTGTTTTTTTGTTTGTTTGTTTATTTAATGTTGGTTCTACAGATCAAACTCAGGTCCTCCTGCTGGTGCTGCAAACATTTTACCAACAGAGCCATCTCCTTGACCCTGCAGCTTTACCTTAACACCTCTAGTTCATGTTAGTAAATAACAGTAGCTTTGTTTCTGACCTTACAATGCTATAACAACACCATATGCTGAACCCCGGTGATCAGCTCTGAGCCATGCTGAGCCAACATCATGCTTCAGCTCCAGGCCCCTTGTGAAACTGTGAGGTACCCTCTGCAGCTGGCAAGAGAGTGCTCTGTGGTCCTCCAGCACAGACGAATGAACACTAACACAAGCCTCACAGTTGAAATGCCACAGGCCCCTCATGTGTCATGTCATTCAAGTCTCCAATTCCAGCTAATGCTTCCCAGACACTTTTGGAAGGCTAACTGCTGGGGAAGCACATCTGGGAGAGCCTCTGAGAGCACATCTGGCACTCTCTTCCACATCTTTCCCCTTCCCTTTTCAAAGATCTTAGGACCGGGAGTTAGGACACCTGGCTTCTAAACCTGGGGCCTTTTGCAATAATGTAGTGTTTCATTCAATGATTTATCCACTTCACCACACAGATGTGTGGACACAGCAGGGGGTTAACCTTGACCTGCTGAGCTCTGGCTCAGATAACTAGATGATGATGGAGGAGTTCTCACCTTCAGCTAAACCACATGCATTAATTACGGAGACAGTTTGCAGCTAAAGTAGTTGTAGCACATGACATTCGGAAGACAGAAAGCCCTGCTTTTCTTGATCCCTGGGGTGTTTTTTCTTTTAAGAATGCCAGCACATTTTAACTTCATGACATTGCACATAAATATCCAAATTTTCAGATCCTCTTAAAAATACTTTTTAAACCCACTGCCCTGGTATCGACATTAATTAGCTAACTTGGACTCATCACAGGATTGTCCCTATACCTGGTGCAGGTCCCTTGTTGAGCTGGGTACTCTGTCATGAGTACGTTGACTGTGTATCCATCTGTATGCAGGTCCATGTGTGTGTGCATGTGTGTGCAGACCAGAGGTCATGGTCGCCTGTCTCCCATCTTCCCCATCACACTCTACCTTAATTCGTGTTACAAGGTAATTACACTGATCCTCAGATATGTGCATGTGGCTGTGTTGGCTGGCCAGAACGGCTCAGGAATCCTCTTCTCTCTGCTTCTCCAGCACTGGGATCACAGGGGTGTGTACCACACTCCCCTTTCCACAGATGCTAGGGCTTGGACTCAGATCCTCATGGTTGCACAGTGGGCACTTTAGCGCTGGGTGATCTCCACCCCTACCCCACCCCCACCGCACCTCCTGTCCTATGTATATTAGAGTGTCTGGCTGTATTCTTAACTCACACTCTCGAGACACCAGTCTCGAGAACCTTACTGCCTGTTGACGCTACAAGCATTGCTAAATGTCCCCTGCCGATGGTGAGAAATCACACAAGGCTCAGGACTATCCTGGAAGACACCTGAATAGTGGGACCTGCATGTCACTGAGCCTTGGAGCTGGGAAGAAAGCTGTCTATCCTGTTGTCTTTCTTCATGGGAGGCTGCTGCAGCCTTGTCTAGGCCCACAGCCTGGATAGTCACTGGCCTGGGTTTGAGGCCACATCCTCAAGCCTTGCACAGTACTTTTTACCCAGTCTGTGCAGCCTCCGGCCACCTGTTGGCTCCTCTCCACTCTGCAGCCCAACCACAGCTCTCCTCTCAAGTATGTGAAGTATTTCGTTCTCACTGTGTTCTGAGCCACATAGCAGACCCTCCCTTATAAAGACCATATTATCGGAGAGGCAGCCCTTCCTTCTTTGCTTGGCTAGAAAAGGCTGTTTAAGGAGCATCTGCTGTCTCTCATACTCATAGGACATACCTCTCCCAGCTGGGTTAAGTCACCTCCCTACAGCGTTCCTGAGTGACATCCCCAATGCCCTGAACAGAATGCACTCCATACACAAGAGCTTCTTTGAAGTCATTTGTCATATAACAAGCTCGCCAAGAATGCAGTCTTTGCCCAGTAGTCGGGTAGTATCATATATACACCAAGAATGCATTGCATCATCCCCAGACTTATGTTTTTTGATTAAAAAAAATCGAACAAACAAAAAACTTACCGTGCAGGTGATTTTCAGGAATGCTTCCATTTTATGATATAGATGTCTGAGGCATCAGGGGTTTTATGAGGAGCCCCCAAACTCAAGGGTTACCATTAGCTCTGCCACTATCTCCCCACAAGGCCCTAGCACATCCATAGATCTCTCAACTCAGACTGACCACGGTGAGCCCATGAAGTTCTCTGATGGGTTCTATGCCTTGTAGGATGACCAATCAGATGTCTCTTCCGTTGAGTCCTCATAGGGAACCCTCCCATGAAATGCAGCAGCTGTACTGATGGCAACAGAGCACTAACCGCAAAGTTGAGTGTCGTGGAGCTGGGGAGGTGACTCGGTGGGTAAAGTGTCTGCAGTCCAAGTCTGAGGACCTGAGTTTGGGTCCCAGTCACCACTCATTTGCACAGGAAGCTGCTACCACTCGCCTAGGTTTAATGCCTGGTCTAATGACACAGCTTGGGAGTGGTGGTGTGCAGTCATTTCCGGTCTGCACTCACACTTTGAAATGATAGAAATGACCTCTGTTACTGCTGGTGAAGAAGTCACCAGCGATGAGGTCATCAGTGATGTAGATAACTTGTCTCATGGAGTGCGTCTGCCTGGGGGATCAGAATCCAAGGAATACCTCCAGGGGAGGGGAGGCTAAATTCCCTTCTAGGATTGCAAAGTGGATTTCAGCCCCTGGATCAACAAATGTTTATCCTGAGAACGGTGGGAATATAAGCTTATATCCCCTAACTGCAAATACGGATCCCACAGCAGAGCACTGTGGGAATGGCAGACAACTGAGTGTGCCCTGTGGTGAAGCTATTCCATTCCTGTCAATCACACTGAAGACATGAAAATGGATCCCAGGCCCCATTGCTGGGAATTGGCTGGAGAGCACTTAGTGGTACTGTTAGGAAGGTACGTCCTGTGCTCCGTGAGGGCCCATTGCATCCCTACAAGAGAGGCTCCCTTTCGCCTCTCGCCAATGGATTGACACTTAAGTGGTGCTAGCTAGTGAGACAGAAGTCATGCCCATATAAGAAGGTCCCTCTATTTCTCTCTGGCCTAAGCACTGGAGGGAAGGCTCAGAGTTGGGAACTGTCAACCCACCATTGAGGTAAGACCTGCAGATGGATGAGAATCAGCACGGGAAGTCCTCACACTGGAGCCACCCTCTTAACTGTACAGGGCTTGGGCACAGTGTGCGTCAGGAGGAAAACTTCTGTCTCTATCACAGTCACCAGGCCTCTTTCCTAAGTCTCCCCCTGTAGCCTGGTGCAAATCAAAAGAAATAACCTGCCTTTAGGGCAGGGCCTCAGCATCTCGGCTATGACATTCTTGTCTAGAATTCCCCTGTCATCTGGGATTGCCAGTGCAGTCTTGGGGCTTTTTAAAACTTGGGAGGAATGCCCAGCCGGAACATCTGCCTGGTTCAGATTCCCTGTCAGTAAGTACACAGGGTTGACTGCAGCTTCATGCAGCTCCTTCCTCAGCCTTCAGCCACACCAAAGCTCTGAGGCATCTGGGAAATTAGGATAACCTGCATCATAGATTAATAAACCTTCAAAATTATCAGCTTTGCTTCATAGTAAATTTAATACTAGTATTTAGGGCTTATGTTTGGAATGTTGTATATAGAGAGCAAAGTTATTTGCTACAAAGTATATCCCCAGGTATTTGTTCCTCCTCTTAAATGCCTGAGCTGATGCATGCTGGTGAGCTGTGGGCCGTGACCCCTCATGCCATCTTGCTGTACTTCCTTTTCAGGCTACCGAGGGGCTTTTATGAGCTCTATGAGAGAGGCGGGGCAAGTTTCTCTCAAGGTTCCCTCGCACATCCCCCTGCCTCGCCACAAAAAGTAAGAGGGACCTCGCTTTACTGTGGTCTCGGCATTCCAGTGCCACTTAGAAATTTCTGGATGAGCCTCAACTCTAATTAGTGCCACAACTTCATCTCTAAAGTTGTTCGAGAGTTAGGCAGGTCATATTATAAACAGGGGGAAGGCAGGCAGATGGGTGTCTTTTCTTGTAACTCGTGCATACCATTTTTTTCTCCATCTTTATTAAATTGGATATTTCTTATTTACATTTCAATTGTTATTACTTTTCCTGGTTTCCAGGCCAGCATCCCCCTAACCCCTCCCCTCCCCTTCTATATGGGTGTTTCCCTTTCCCCTCCCCCCATTGCCGCCCTCCCCCCACCAGTCTAGTTCACTGGGAGTTCAGTCTTAGCAGGACCCAGGGCTTCCCCGTCCACTGGTGCTCTTACTAGGATATTCATTGCTACCTATGAGGTTAGAGTCCAGGGTCAGTCCATGTATAATCTTTGGGTAGTGGCTTAGTCCCTGGAAGCTCTGGTTGGTTGGCATTGTTGCTCATATGAGGTCTCGAGCCCCTTCAAGCTCTTCCAGTCTTTTCTCTGATTCCTTCAATGGGGATCCCATTCTCAGTTCAGTGGTTTGCTGCTGGCATTCGCCTATGTATTTGCCATATTCTGGCTGTGTCTCTCAGGAGACATCTACATCCTGTTCCCATCAGCCTGCACTTCTTTGCTTCATCCATCTTATCTAGTTTGGTGGCTGTATTGGGCCACATGTAGGGCAGGCTCTGAATGGAATCTCCCTGGGGCCTAAGTCAATCATGCATTCCATTAACCATGGCATACAGCAGAGGTTCAGGCTCCTGCTTTGTGGGCAGGACTTTACATACCTGTCTCCACCTTTCCCACAGCTCTTCCTGACATGATTCCCCCTCTTTCCTCAAGGACCAAATACTTTACTAAAATATTTAGGTACTCACGCATTCACATTTCCCCCAAAGTTTAGTGTGGTAGAGATTCCATCCCTGTGGTATGAATTATCAATCACTGAACTGCTCATCTTTGGTGCAGTCTTTGCTCAGCAATGCTGTGTTAATCTGTTGCTCTGTGATGAACAGGGATGGTGAGGGCTTGGAATGGGGAGGAGGGAGGAGGCTGCCTTTTCTCTGGTTAAGCCAACTGACAGTCATGAGAGGGGTGGATAAGCACATAACAAGAAAGCAAGACAAGAAACGTTAAATTAATGACAAACCACCACCGGCTGAGGGCCGGACTTTGATGAAATGTGACATCTGCCTAGGAAGCTGGTAAGCTATAGAGTGGCCAAGCAACACCGGATTGCAAAGCTACCGAATGCTGTCATGAGATTAATTCAGGGTATGAGAGGAATGGATAATACTGGTACCCAAAATGGCCTTAGGAAAGTCCGGGGAGCTTTCTGGAAGATGGAGGGTCTAACCGAGATCTGAGTGGCAGTTGTCTGTGCAGGAAAACAAAAGTAGAAACTTCAGAGATGAGTCGATGAGATTCAAAGCAGCTCCATACATGGCAGCCTGGGGCAGCAGCAATAGCTGTGAAATAAAATCCAAAGCTATAAATAAAAACAGAAGCCAAACAAAGCATTCAGGACAATGAAAGTATCAGGTAGCTATGATGAGAACAAAGAAGACAGAATAATCAAGCTGAGGAAAGTCCACTGTTAGCAGCCCCGATGCATGAGGCTGGCTGGAGAGGAGCAAAGGGTGTCCAACATGCTACACATCCACTGAGGTGCTGGATGCCGACATCACCTCAGTTTTCATGCAGATCTGTTGATAATATCACAGCTGAGAAGCCCAGTCTGGAAAGGTAGCATAACAGGAGTCATTCAACTCATGGGCAGAAGATCAAGGGTTCAAATTCAGGTCTACTTTCAAATCTTGTGCTCTTCCCATTATCAGCAATGACTACAGAATAAGATGTTACCTGAGAGAGGATAGATTTTAATGGACTGCATGGAAGCCAAATACAGCCAGACTTGGGCTTTCTGAAGTCACCTGGAGGAAGGGTAAATGCTTGCTCAAGACTTTCAGGGAGTGGTGTGTTTTGGGGAAGACATTTGGACAGACTTCCTAAGACACAGAGCATGCACCCCCAAGATCAAAGTCTAGAGAAAGACTAAGATAAACTTTCTATGTAGGAGAAGTTAACTGCAACATGTATAGAAACAATAGAAAAGGGGGAAAAGGTTCCAAAGTGAGGATGTCAGGAATCTCTGGCCTTTGATATTTGTGTCTGGGCCTAGCCTTCCTGGGTTCTGCTCAACCGAGATGTCCAGGGAACTGTAGGTGCCTCGAGACACAGCTTCAAAGGAAATGGAGACAAAAATCGTGTGTGTGTGTGTGTGTGTGTGTGTGTGTGTGTTTAGGGAGTGGTTGAGAAGACTAGGAAGGAAAGTATCTAGGAGACATCCTGGTTTTAAAAAGGTGGAGAAGGCCTGTGAAGTAAGGCAGTCTAACATGGGCAGGACTGCTTCACTGCTGGAAACTCCATGTGTTTCTTTAATTCTCCTGGTAAGATGGTGTTGCTACCACCTTCCAACCCTGACTCACACAGGCTCCAGAGGCACAGCTAAAAAGGAAGAAGAAAAATGTTCAAAATGATGGGGCCAGCAGAGAGCACTGAGATGTGGGAAGGGCATGGCACCCATAAATGGAGTTATCAAGCCTCTGGAGAAACGGCCAAGGATGGTTGTAAACACTCTGCCCACACATCAGAGGTTTCAGGGCCTCTGAAAGGTTGTTAAAGGGCTGGCCACGTAAGGGGTGGATACTCACATGAGGAAAGAGAACTGAAAAGTCTCATCCAAATCTGAGAAGGGCAAGCTAACCTCAGCTGACTCCAGCCTTGCGAAAGGAGCATATTTCCAACAGCTGCTCAAAGATTAAATGGGTGACTTCGGTCAGTAAGAACTTTTCTACCCCTAATGGTATTTAGACAAAGACCACACTGCATTCCAGATTGCTAGCCTGCCTGGTGGTAGTGAATCAGAATCAATGTTCCGTGGAAACAGTGTAATCCCACCAACTCCTCAAACTAAGCATCCAG
This sequence comes from Rattus norvegicus, assembly GCF_021556685.1. NCBI lineage: Eukaryota > Metazoa > Chordata > Mammalia > Rodentia > Muridae > Rattus > Rattus norvegicus. The sequence continues at coordinate 182,675,180 of NC_141537.1, forward strand.
GTTGAAGTCAAGAGATGAATCATGCTAGCAAACAAGACCCGGGTTTGAAAATGCAAACTGTAAGAGTGGAAGTGAGTCAGAACCTGCAGGTCCAAGGTAAAACCGAATCGACACCCGGGGGCAAGACAAAGTTTCCTCTCCCTTCGGGCAACTTCTGGTTCAATTCAAACTTGACGATATGTCAGGCTAATCTGTGGCTAGCTTCCCGGCTTACTCAGTCCAGGCATCCTGAGGCTTCCTTGTAGCTGGTGGGTGAACATACCTGTCTGAATGGACACCTGCCAAGATCAGAGTTCATCCCTTCAGGATTCCTTGGCCCTTGATATTTGTGTCTGGGCCTTGCCTTCCTGTGTTCCTGCTCCCCAGTGATGTCCAGGGGACTGCAGGTGCCTCAAGGCACAGCGTCAAAGGAAACGGAAACAAAATTGCGTGTGGAGTGAGTGCTTGAGGAACACGACCCAAAGTCACATCCAGTATCTCTCTTTCCTGTCTGTCTGGCCTGCAGAAGATTAGCCAATCAACCACCCAAAACAATGGCTGCTGTGTGCAGCTTGCTAGGATGTGCTACAAGGTTGTGCCTCAGGGTGGCAATTTAAATGTGGGACATTTAAGAGGCAGGGCCTCATGAGTTCTAGTCAATTGTACCCACCCTGGGAAGGGACTATAGGACCACAGTCTCCCTCACTTACTTCCTCTAGGTACAACCACCCCTCCTCGATGTGCTCCCAACTTTGTCCTGATTCAGGAGGACACGTCTCTCCTCAGATCTTGTGTTGTGCTATTTAGAGCTTTTAAAGCACCTCGATGTAGAAACCAGTGAACCTCCCCCCCCCCCCCAGTAACATTAGCAAATGTTCCTTTCTAGTCATAAAAGCTGATGGTCATGAGAAGTTGACGATAGTCCCTCTACAAGGACAGGATATACAGTAATACCTATAATGCAAATAAAGATGTTGAACTGTGTCTGCTACAGAAGCATTTCTAAGCTTTCTTTCAAAATATTCATAGAACGGGACATACACGCACGGGGAGCCAGATGCTTAAATTAACTTGCTACTGCACCAAAGCTCAAATTGTTTGTGTAAGCTGTGGATGAACACAACTTGGGCCTATGAAATCCATATTTAAACCATGAATAAAAAAATAAGTTATTCCCCCACATATTCATGGGGCCTGTGAAGGTCAGTCACAGGTCACCAGGAGACTAAAAAGAAACTAAGGCTTTACATAAACCTGAGCTACAGCATAGCCATGGAAGATGAGTTTTAGCCTCAAAAGTTGCTGATATTTAAATTAAGAATTCAACGTTCCATTTGTAGCCAGCGTCGGAAGGCAATCTTGATGACTCTTGAACTGTCCTATGTGTGAGTCCCACACAGAGAAAGACTGACATGAGGTTGGGGCCAAACCTACCTAGATGGCAGTTGGTACCAAGGAGAGGTAACTGTGCAGCCCTATGCATGATTACAGAGCTTCAGATCATATTCTAGCTACCCCTAGCTTTTAAATAATTTTTTTCCACATGGCTATGGTGGCACATGCCTTTAGTTTCCGCCTTTGGGAGGTGGAGACAGATGGAGCTCTGAGTTTGAGGTCAGGACAAGTTCTAGGATGACCAGGGCTACACAGAAATACCTATCTCAGAGACCCCCTTCCCCTACACACCAATTCCTTTCTCTGAAGAAAGATGATTTGTGATAGGATTTTGTATAGCCCTCCATTGTCTCGAACTCATACATGGCCAAGGGTGATTTTGAATTCCCATTCTCTTGCCTCCATCTCAAAAGTGGTACAATAACAGGTGTATACTACCACATCCAGCAAGAAACTAGTTTTGGATTAGTGAGAACTATATATGTAGCTTCAAATTAATGAAAAGAACAGGGCTGTCCATCCTTTTGTTGACACTTTTTCTCCACTCCTCAAGGCCAGGCCTGGTATTGGGTGTGACACAGGTCTGTAAGGTGGCTACACTCTAATTTTCATGAACATAAGATCACAATACTATGAATCAATCACTAAAGTTCATTGGCTGTCACCTAGGACATAGGACTCAGTGCACCTGGGAGGGGCTATCTACATTAGACTGATTAAGATAGGAAGATCCACCTTAACTGTGAGTAGTCCTTTTCATGAGCTGGGTTCTGACTATATAAAAAGTATCCGTATGTATCTCTTAGCTTCCTGGCTCTAGACACAATGTAACCAGCTGCCCTGTCCTCCAGTTGCCATGTTTCCCACTGGGACAGACCTTGAACTTTGAGTCAAAATAAACCTTTCCTTAGGTCATTTTTCTCTATGTATTTTATTATAGCAACAGGAAGTATAACCAGTACACCAAAGAAGAGAATGTGCCCTATGGAAATAAATGGTGGCAGGGTCATGGTCATGTGATGCCTGTCCCAGCTCTGCAAGAGTGAGCGCTTGGTGTGATATTCAGTGCACTCTGCGTTAGAAGTTCAACAGTTCTGAAGATAACAGAACTTAACATTTCTGACTGGTTCCTTTGAGCTACCACAAGACAAGTGTCATGTCATTCCAGTCACCCTCTCCAGGATACTCAAGGCACAGTGGGAAGGGTGTTACCTGCTACTGCACAACAACCCATGCTAAGAACTTACACAATAGAATCAGTGTAACTATTGAAGAAGGGTGACTCACTGAATTCTCAACAGTAGCTCTTGGCTGCCTGAGAACCTTCCACAGGCAGATGTGAATTCCGACCCTGGATCTCAACCACAACATAGAGAGGGGGACACTTCTTTGGTGTTGCAATGAATAACTAAATATATCTTTCTCATCAAGCAAAAGATGGAGTCTTGTTCTAGACGGACTGACTTAGGTTTGTGTTTGTCAGGAGATGGGCTCAGGTGCTTGGGAGAAGCTTCATGAATGATAGCATCGTGAGTCCAGATGGGTGTTGTCATAACTTGAATTATTATTTAACAAAACAAAACAAAACGAAACAAAAGATGTTCTTGTTTGTTAGACAAACACATTGTTCCAAAGAGAATGCTGTGCGCCTCTGTCTTCCAGGGGCTCCCTCTGCTGTCTGTGGAATCTTTCCTGCCTGTACTTTCCTCCACGCCCACTTCATGGCAGCGCCTGCAAGCCTTGTCCAAAATTCATACCCATTTATGCAGTCTGTAACATTTCTGACAGGGGTCAGGCTGCTGCTACAAAGCAGCATGTCTTAAATTCTTTCCACTGTCTCCCGTGAGTAATCCCATCTACATGGAAGAATAAAAGAGTAAACACATTTGTGTTCCATAATCTAAATGTTTTATTTTGATAATCCAAATGTTTCCAGTGGAATTTTAAACAGTTTTATAGTCTGCTCTCATTAAAAAGTGATATAAAGTAAATGTGTCTTAGCAAGCAATTGTCCATCAAACATTATAATCCTTTCTCAAGTTCCCCTGGTGGATTGTTTTCTGTCTTTCAACAGAATTCTTTCAAATTCAGGCTCAATAATCTTCTTTATATGTTATCCAAGGTTTGGAATACATGAAACTGTCTCCACTTACTTGAACAATGGCCTCTATTATAGTATCTGTTTCTTTAAATCCAAATATTATACCCAGCATTTTAGGAATTCCCTGCCTCAACTATAGTCAATTAAATTGTCTATAAGTTTCTCAGAGATCCAGAAAATGAAAGGAAATCAGAATTCATACTTTGAAATGAGTTCAAAAATGTGGGCCATTTGTCAGTGTTGGTCTCTGTCAAATAGTCCTTATTATCTTCGGGCTCTGCTGCTAACAGACGAGATAATCTGACACAGACCTCTCTGGCAAAGACATTTCCTTCCAAGGAGAATTCAGGCCTCTCTCCACAACTGGGAACCAAATTCTCAGGTTTAAAGGCAGGAAGATAATGCCTCCAGGTGCTACCATGGCTGGGTGTAATGTAAGAACCGGGGCAGACATGGATACCTGAGTTACTTACAAACATCAAGGGGGTGGTGAGAGCTGATCCAGAAGAAAGGGGAATGGCAGGGGAAGAAAACAAGGGAAAGTAAGGATAGGACTCAGACACCAGCTTCCCCCTCCTGCCTACCTGCCTTTGGCATCCAGTGTCAGTGCTGAGATCTTCTTCCCCCTCAATGAACGTTTACCTTCCTACTTCTCGTCCTGACAGTCCGAGGTTCTTAGTTCACTCTGTGCTTCTAACTCCTGACTCAGAAGCCTTGATGGCACGAGGAAGGAAACAGGGGCTAATTAAAACAATTTGTAGGAAGGGTTGAGAGAATGGTGGTTTCTCTAGGATGAGCATCTCCGGGAAGATATCTCCACACTGTGTGAAGATGAGGTCTGGGACTAACAGGATCCCAGAGAGTTCTGTTGGCTCCCAGCTGCATCTCCCTCCAGGTCAGTCTGCTCCACTGAACCCAGGTTGTGTGTGATTTCTGATGCTGCTGCCTATCTTTAAAATGGGAATTTTGGTTGATACCTGAAGGCCAGGCCACTCCATCTTCACTTTGTTAAAGACTATGGTGGCAAGAAAAGGTGTCTCCTAAAGACCGACTTGGACATCCCGGAGCAGGCCTCTTAAACCGTGTGTATTGGTGGTCACCCCCAGAGATATGTGTGCAATCCTGGCCATGTGGGCTACACATACCTAATACTTATTGAAATAAATCATAAGCCAATTCACCTTAACATTTGTTTCATCATTTCTTAAATGAAATCAAATTCGCATGTTAACAAGATGGACACGCTTATGTTTATGTAAAGACTTGAGTCTTGGCTGAATATTTGATACTGAAGGAACACAGATCATCTTCAACATTTCTCAGCTGGATGCCTGCATTTAATGATGTATGCCCCAAATACTGCTCTGTACAAGTACAGAGGACAAACAGGAGGAGTATGTTTAGGGCCACTTCTGAAATTGTCTTAGAACTTTTGTCTTAATACCAAGACAAAAATCCATTTAACATCTTTTTTTTTTAATGAAACTCAAATCAGCAATCCAAAGAGCTGTTTTTCCAAGTCAAACGTACTAACCCAATTCCATCCAAAGAAAAACTAATTTGCTACTCACAGTCAGAGAGAGAAGGTAGGGAAATGTCAAGTCTTGGTTTTTCTGCTTTTGCAGGAATAGAAGTCTTTGCACATGTGGCGAACCCTATGGTTCATGCAGTAATCACCACTAGGAGCCGTGGTGTTTCAGGCAGTTTTACTGGCACTGCACAGCATGATGTGATGGCACACAAAGTGCAAAGTCATGTGCTCAGCACCTAGGCTGAACTGAAGTCATGTGACACAGCACCTGTCAGCTCTGCTGGAAACACCTCAGATCCCACATATGACTGACTGTGATGTAATTTTGGTCAGCATGTCAACCTTTGACCTTGTCAGCTTCTACATGAACTTACATTCAGTGCATCCTACAGTGCTGGGACTCACAGTTCAAAGAGCTGGGTCCTAGTGGAAGCAAGAACAGCCTTCCTCACTGAGACATCCCCCTTCCTGCCCACTCCTCAGAATGACCTCTGTTAATTCTGATGTTAACACCTTATTGGCCAAGCGATAAATCTTGAAATAGTTGATTCCCTGGGACGTGGCTAGGCTATCACGAGTGGTTGGAAGATATACATAGTGGGAAAGTACGGATTTTGAAAGACTGTGCTTAAAATGCTAACCCTGGGGGAGAGTCAGGAGTGAGGCTCTGGGAGCCTGCACTGGGGTGGGGGGGAGGAGTGTGCCTAGGGGAAGTAGTGAGTGCAGCCATAGCAGGTGTCCTGTGTCTTACCAGAAGCTGGAGAATGAGTAAGTACAAAATGACAGAATGTGCTTCATTCCTGGGAGGAGGCTCCATTGGCCCACTATACTTGAGAAGTAGACCCATTTTCTCTTCTCCTAGAATCTTCCCTCACTTTGAACCTCCACCTGTGTTCCACTGTCCTTCCAATGTCAATATTTCTAGCTTCTGTGGCTTTAAAAGCTCCTGCAACTATTTACTCAAACTAAACTTTATGGTGAGGACCAAATGGATGTGTGAGCTTGTCTGCTGCAGCATTTTCACCCGCTGTCTTCCCTACTGGTTTGAACTCCGTGACACTGTGGACTTCTCTCCACTCACCTGCAGTGATATCAGACTTGTAATGAATGCTCACTGGCCATGAAGTTGATGGCCACACAAATTAAAATCCTGCCTCCCTTCTCCCAAGGGATATTATGTTTGTTTTACTGGGATTCAACACTGCATCTGAAAGGTTGCAGTACTGAATACTAGAATAAATATACATTTTATTTCATGAGAAGACTTGTTCTGTGTCCTTTAGGAACAAAGATATCTACAAGTTCGGTTTCCCCACATGTTCTTGTGAAGAATGAGACAAATGGGATACCATCTGATATCTGACAGAGGAACTTTGGGTTTTTGTGGTAAAGAGAAGCTACTGATACTTGCTAACTTTTCCTCATGGCTGATTCATTGCTGGGGTTGCACATGAGCACTAGTGTGCCTGGCTACAGAGTATCTCTTTTAAATACATACTGCACGCCTCTCAGTAGTAGAAAAACTCAGTGTTTTCCAACACAGTGATTTTCTCTTGTCCCATACCTTCAATAAGTCTAAGAAGAAAATGTCTTCCCCCATCCCCAAACAACAAATCCTTCCTTTAGCTCTCTGCCCTCAGTGATGAGTTTCCCCACCCCAGAAGCTGCATCCAGCTGTTTCCCCCAGTAGAAACCATCAGGTCATAAGTACTTCATTGCTTCCTTGGAAATGCCTTCTTGGAAACTAGACTCAGTGGTAAATCCTTATGTTGGAAAGACTCTGGGTTTCACTGCTTGGGAAGCAGAGTTTGTAACACTTTCACAGAGGTCACTGAAGGAGGCCATATGTCCTGGAGAGCATTTATTATGAACTCCCAGAAGCAGGGGTCAACATAGAACCTAGGACTCCCCATCTGAGCTCCATGGTGACAATGAATACCCTTCTCAGGGTCCTCCATGTGTCCTCCGTGCTAGACATTTCTAGTCATTCCCCCAGAGGATAGATTTGGCTCATGTTCAAGCCAGTAGGCACCCAGCATGGCACAGCTCACCTCAGGAATATAGGTTTTTCTTCTGAATTCCCATGCTCTTGAAAACCTCCTCAGTCATTTCTCCTCTTCCCAGCTGTTGGGATTGGAATGTGAAACGTCTTCCACAGGCTTCTGTTTGGAATTCATACATGCCAGCTGATGGAGGGAGACTATGGAACCTCAAGAAGGTGGGGCCTAGCTGCCTATCTGCCCCCAATAAGAAGAGACTCTGCCACAGGCTTCTGCAGGCAAGGTAGACTGAAGAGTCCTCTGAAACAGGAGCCAGAATACACTTTTCCTCACATTGCTCTAGTCAGGGATTTTGGTCTCAGTGAAGCAGGGCAAATGTAACTAACTCACATTGTATGACATTTCCCATCCCAACAAGAGACAAGACAAATTACTTCTCCCAGGAGCAGCTTGGAGAACCTGTGAGTTTATTGAAACTACTTACAGGGGCATCAGTGACTCAGGGATATCTGTGTTACTTGCAGTCTCGCTCTAGCATAAGTGGTGACCCTCAACAGCTACATTCCCTGGGGTTTCTCTATACAACTTCTGAGCCCTTAGACTGGTCAGGAAGTCCATGCTCTCCAGCTGTGTGCATATAACCTTATGGAGGACACCTGTAAGTCCTGTATGTTTCAGGAGTTTCTTGAGTCTTGGGAGTTTTCTTTGTGTCTGAGTCTTTTAATAAGTGTTTCATTTAAGTGGAGTGGGGGGTGGGATGTGGGGTGTTGACAAAAGATACTAACTCAAAGATTCTGCAGATGGAAAAAACCATCTCTTCTCATACTATAGGTGAGGAATCTGGCCTGTGCCGTGCAACTAACTCTGAGGAATGGTGGTTGGCTTGGACATGTATCCAGGAATAAATCTATCTGTGGTGTATTCACCTCATGGGCTGTTGAACTAAAAGCTGTTCAGGGAAGCAAAAGCAAGCCCACTTGAAATGTATTTGTCTTGTCAAATAATCTTGCTGCAATAGTTACCGGGCATGGAGAGAACATGAAGCTAGAAGGCTATGGTGTCTGGGGCTAGCCCTTACTTCCCTGCTGTGCTGAGCAGCATGTTTTGAGGGGAAGTACCTTATCTTCTCTGTTGTTGTTTGCTCTACGGAACACGGAAAGAGAGGTTAGTGTGGTGGAACGTTAACCAGGTGCCAGGAGTCACTAATTTGAAGCTTTCAGCACCCTACAAGATGATCCCTTTCGTAATTTGACTTCTTAATTTCTTCCTGTCTACTGTTCGGAGTTCCTAGAAACATCCCATTAGCATGTTGGGTGGCACATTGCAATGGACTTATCCCCTTAATCTTATAGCAATTTTGTGAGGGAGGGAGGCCATCTTATCTTACCCATTTGCACAGAGGTTGGGTGACTTACCCAAAGACGGGCATTCACGGTTGGAAATCAAAGGCAGTTAGACTCCAAGCACCCTGCTCTTAAGCCTAAAGCCTCTTGTAAGAGAATCCTCCCCCGCCCCCAACTTGTCAGAAGGGGTGAAACCACCTCGAGTCACATGTTTATGAATCTGAAGTGTTCTAAAGCAAAGCTGAAGCATTGCCTTCCAATGCTTGCATCAAAATAAACAGTACTGATGGACATGACCAACATCTCTGGCTTTCATTTTGTTAGCGGTGGTTTTAATTTTTTTCCCCCTTGGTCCAGGCTTTTATGATGAAGTTTCCATGAGAAAAGAGATCCTGTGGTCATATAAAATAATCAACATGGAGAATGTGGAAAGGTTGCTGGTAAGCCATAGGAGGAAATGAGGAAATCGCTGACAAGATGTTTGTCTCCACACTAACATCCAACAGGCCCGCCTCTGAGCGCTGTTGCACAATCCACGAGGTGGTGGGAAGTTGCCCCTAGAGGGCGCTGAAGAGATCATTGTGTACTTGCTTTTCCCAAATGTCTTTCTGTAGGTCTGGTTTGCGCTTCCTACTTCTTCGAGGTGTTTCTGAACGGTCTTTTAAAGGGTCAAGAAAACCTCCCTCTTGTTTGGATAGTGGGCCTGGGTCACCTAGAAGGTGAAGTGTAGCTTCCGTGTAACATAGGCCCCATGGTAAACATCTCTCCAGATAACCACAGAGCCACCGAGGGCATCTAATTAGACCACAACGTGATTTGCTAGTACAGAGCCTCACAACCCTTGAAATGAAATGCCAAGCATAGTCTCCACTTACAAACCTTCTGCTTTGCAGGAGGAAATGCTGACACGCATTCATCTGAAGTCACTTGGGCACACCCTTCTGTGGAGGCAGAGGATGGTGGACTCGTGATGGTGGACTCGATCTTCTACACCTGAAGCCCCATGACATTACAGCCTTTGAGGCTACTTTTCCGAGAAGACCTGCAACAAAACAGTGGATATTAAGTAGTAGAATATGAGAGAGCTGTGTAACACATCAGATTTGTTCTTCAAAGGCACAATGAAACATTCAGTTTTGACCAGGACTCTTAAGTCTTGGTGAGGATTCAGAAGCCTTTGCATGTCTTTGGGGTTGACACGACTCGTTTGAACAAAAGCTCTTTATCAAGGTGACCATGTGGGGTTCACCCAGAGCCAGTGACTTCTGACAATCAGACAAGAGGACATTCTGTCCTGAAGAAATTTAGATCGGCAGTATTAAGACCCCAGTATTAAGAGATAGGCCTACTTAATGGCTGGTACTGGCTGATGGGACCTAAATTACATGAAAGAATGGCTTTCATGATACTGCTCAATTTAGGGATTTCTCCATTCCAAAAGTAAGATTAATTACCTCAGAAAATGCTGAGGAATTATCTGGTAATAATAGAGGGATGGTGAGGAGGTCCCTTCTGGGCCAGACATTTCAAGGCAAGGCAGGAAGCTGGGTGACAGAAAGGCTCTGAGATTTGAATTAAGGCAGAAGAATAAAAATCATATTAATGTTTTGAAGAGTTTCATGAGGCAAAACAAGGCTAATTCCTGGCTCTTCAGTGGATGTAAATAACAGACCCTTCCCTTCTTTTTCTTTTTTTGTTTCAGCACCAAGTCCTTGTTGGTGTGCATTGTATGTAGATTCCCCTGTGTCTTGTTCCTCTAATCTCTTGTAACTTGTGCTGGCTGGACTCTGATAAGCAGAGAAATGTGAGTTCTTCATGACATGTGAGGGGCACCACAGGTCAGGCTTCCCCAACCTGCAAAAGGTCACCAGGGGCCATTGTACTTAGAGATCCAGAACTGAGTAGGGCTGTCCACACACTTGGACCCTTGTCTTGCACTGTCCCCACACTGCACACACTTGTACACCTAAGAAACAGTTATCAATATCACTAGACACTATCAATATGATTCCTCAAGCAATATCTACATTGTTTCTTGAGATGAGGGGGTCTCTTACTGAGACCTGGACCCCTCTGGTTGGGCTGTGCTAACTGCTAAGCCACAGGGATTTACTTCCTCTGTCCCTTTGCAGTGCTGGGGACCACATGTGGTCACCCCAACACTCAGCTTTTTTATGTGGGTTCTGGGGATTGAACTTGGGTCTTCATGTTTGAATGACAGGCACTTTATGTACTGAGCTGTCTCCCTATTCTCATTCATTCATTTCCTCAAGACACCCAGAAGCTAGCTACAGAGTGTCTGGTGCCTGTCAGGCAAGGTGTGCAGGGCAAGTGCATCCTGGCTCTCCCAAAACCAATAACTTAATACATACTGAGCAAGTGGTTATGGTGAGCTGTGAACACACCTCAGATCCTCCTCAGGCCCCAAGGCTGGAGTTCCATGCCCCCTGGACAGAGAGTTTAGGACGAGGTGGAATATTTGATTTTTTCCTTGCCGAAAGTGACTGGCTTTTGGGGACGAGGAAGAAAGAGAGTTCGATGTTTTCTATTACACCCTGGTACTGCAACATGGGGAATGAACCAGCATCCTCCATATTGTGACTCTCTTCTGGGTCTTTACAGAGGTAAAAACTCACTTATAACCATCCCATTGTAGACTCAAATGCAGCTTTTTAAGTGTACATGCAGGCTCTCTGGCCCACCATTGGCAGGTACTGCGCATTAAAGGCACACAATTAATTCAGAAGCCCCTACTTCGTTCTGTTCTGAATGTAACATCACCACCAACAATTCCATAAAAGCAACTCCTTGCCCTTAAACTTGTCTGTGATGCCATCCTTGGGCTGGCTCACCATGTCGATTGGGCGCATGGGGCCCTGAACTGCCCCTGGAAAAGTGATCTACTCTCCTGTTACTTTAGGACAGTAGATTGTTTTCCCCAATTCATAAATAAAAGTCCTTTTTTTCCTATGAAATTTTTTCTGCGTGGTTTCCAGCAAAAATGAATGAATGCACCAGGCAGACAACTGCGCTGGCCCTTCTGTGATGTCAGAGAATGCCTGCAATGGAGTCGCTTGTCTATTGATGGATGTTTACATAAAGGTGGGGTCTTCTGGGCGCCTCTTCTCCTGATTTTAATGACTATGACCTGAGAAGATGACAGAAGAAAGAGAAAATTGGAACCGTGAAGATCTGTGGACCGAATGCTGCCATCTGGCAGCACACCTCTTGAATGAGAGCTTGAATCCATTGCCTCAGACGAGTAGACGTCTGTGCTCTTGATGTCCAGTATAGACGGACATGCTGTGGACCAAAGCCAGAAGAAAGCTTCCACAGTGTTCACAGGGCAGCATTTTCTATGGTTCTGCCTTCATTCCATTCTACTGAGGCAGTGCAGAGGCTGGCTGACTCTGGACATCAGGGCTGGCTCCGGGCTTAATGGTGCTCACAGGTTTTCAGTGTCTCTTGGATGCTGCGGTTGTTAACGTTGAATGTCAACCCGATGGCATTGGAACTGCAGGAGAGACACGTCCAGGTGTGTCTGTGAGGGTGTTTCCAAAGAGGTCTCTAACTGAGGTGGGAGGAATGTGGGGGACACCCTCACACGTGGTATGGTGCTTGGTGAACAGCAGCCTTTGCTGCTCTCTTCTCCATAGTTATAGACACATTGCAGACAGCTGCCTTGTGTGCTATCCCTGGCGCCATAGTTCTCATCCTCAAACCATTACCTAAAAACGCCACTGCCTTCCTTCTCTCTTAAGTTATTGTGGTCAGGTTTGCCTTTTTAATTTTATTTTTAGCTGTGTGTTTGTGTGTGTGTGTGTGTGTGTGTCTTTGTGTCTGTGTGTGTGTCTCTGTGTCTGTGTCTGTGTGTCTGTGTATTCTGTGTGTGTGTGTGTGTCTGTGTCTGTGTGTGTGTCTCTGTGTCTGTGTCTGTGTGTCTGTGTATTCTGTGTGTGTGTGTGTGTCTGTGTCTGTGTCTGTGTGTGTGTCTGTGTCTGTGTGTGTGTCTGTGTGTCTGTGTGTCTGTGTTGCACAGGGAGAAGCCAGAAGAGGGCATGGGATTCTCTGGCACTGGAGTTACACAGTTCTGAGCTAAGCAGAGTGGGTGCTGGAAACCAAACTGGGCATGCACAGCCATCACAGCCATCTCTCCCACCTGTCACATTTGTTTTCCACAGAAATGGGAAGAGTTACGACTGCAGATGCACTGCCTGTGCGCTCGGCCTTCTCAGGTACCATGTCCTGGTGCCCTCTTCTGATAATCTCTTATTTCCTAACCATTTGAGGAGCAAAGGGGAGGCAGTCCCAGGAGATTCAGCCCACCACCTTCCTGCTGGGCGGAAACAGCCAGGCTACCCTGACTCTGCATGTTTAGATTTAGGCATTAGGTGGGTTAGGATTTGGTAAGCAAGGGTAGATCACATCCAGAAAATGTGAGCGTCAGCGCAAACAAGCAGCAGTGCTCTCCTGAGAACTTCTAGCTACATCTGAACACAAGGCAGATTGGCTTCTGAGAAATACCACACACATCCATGAACTGAGCTCTGATGGTTCACTGCTCTCAAAGTCATGTGGTTCCCTCTCCCTTCCCCACACCTCTGTGTGTGCGTGTGTGTGTGTGTGTGTGTGTGTGCACAGATGTGTGTGTCTGTATGTGCATGCATCTGTGGATGTGTGTGGTGTACACATATGTATGTGTGTGTGCATCTGTGTGTGTGTATGTGTATGGTGTGCACAGATGTATGTGTCTGTATGTAAGTGCATCTGTGCATGTGTGTGTGTGGTGTGTGCATGCATCTGTGCATGTGTGCATGGTATACACAGATGTATGTATGTGTGTGCGTCTGTGTGTGTGTGTGGTGTACACAGATGTGTGTGTCTGTATGTGAGTGCATCTGTGGATGTGTGTGGTGTATACATATGTATGTATGTGTGTGCATCTGTGTGTGTATGTGTGTAGTGTACACAGATGTGTGTGTCTGTATGTGAGTGCATCTGTGCATGTGTGTGTGTGTGTGTGGTGTGTGCATGCATCTGTGCATGTGTGCGTGGTATACACAGATGTATGTGAGTGTATCTGTGCATGTGTGTGTGTGTGTGTGTGTACATTTATGTAGTGTGTGTGCTTGTGGATGCCAGAGCTCAGTCAGAGGCTTCTTCAGCCTCTGCACCTTATTCTTCTGAGTCAGGTTCTCTTGACAAATGTGGAGCTCACCAGCTTGGCACATGGGTTGGTCAATGTGCTACAGGGATCCTTAGGTCTCTGCCTTCTGAGCACTGGGAGGACGTATGTGTCACCGGGGACAGCTTCTCATGTGTGTGCTGAAGATCTGAACTCAGGTCTTCTTGCAAGCACAGCAAGGACTTGACTGATTAAGCCATTCACCAGTCTCCACTGTGGACCTTCCTTAAGCCTGACTGGAAAATTTAACTTGTCTTGGAAGAATTTTATCTTTTATTGCCCCTCCCTCCCCCCAACTTCTTTGAAACCTCACCTTTTCTTAAGGTCGCTGGAAGGACAGAAGGTCTTCTGATCACAGAGCTGCCACCCACTGATGCGAGGCTCCCTTCAGGTTATAGTAATAGACTCCTTCCACTACGTGTGACCCTGTGTATTCACTGGGGACTTGGGCTTCTTGGAGGTTCCCCCACAAGTGAGGTCAGTCCTCTTGGTAGCCGGGATGAGATGACCAATTAGCCCTGCCAAGTCCTCTAAATGGTCTCAAATGGCAGCTAATTTTAGTGAGAAAGGACTCAATCCAAATAAGAAGGGCAAAGCTCTGTATCCCACTGCAAGAGCAACCCAGCTTCTCCATGACCCTGTCTGTTATATTCTTATAATGAAGCTGCCCTGTGAGTCTCGGTGCTGGCTCAGTGCTTTCATTGCTGTGACTGCCCTGTGCTGCCCTGGCCAGCTGGGGCTGTGCTCTCTTTTCCTTGACACATTTCCATACATCTCTCACAGGCCCAGTGAAACTCGTTGTTAAGGGTAGAGCTAATCTATTACAGCCTGCCTGGCAAAGCATGCCAGGAAGCTTGGCATGGGTTTCTCTCCGCTCTTTTCAAGGCTCAGTGTTGCAGGAGACTTCTAGCTCCATCAGGTTAGTGGCCACCGCAGCTAAGGAGAACCGCTCTTGACTAAAGGCAAGGACCCCACTGCCTGGACAGTCACCAGCATGCACTCAGGGGTCTCACACACTGCACTCTACAGGGATACGTGTACACATATTTAAATATGTGCACTGTTCCAAAAGGAATTTTCCATATGCTTTTAGAGAATTGCGGATTGAAGTCCTGTGTGGTGTTCTTTCCAGATTCACATCCTCTGACCACCTACTTACTGTCTGCTCATAACTTGTTAGGGGGCTGTGGCAGGGGGTACTGACAACAGAGAGAGGACTAAGAAGATTCTGGGCCAGTGGGGAGAGAAGAAATGAAAAAGTTCGATCCCTCTGTGGTATACACGAGGAGCCAAAAAGCAAACATAACCAATCGATCTTAAGAGAGCCCTGTTGACTTAGCTTTGAAGGCTAGGGCCAGGGAAGCAAACACATTTGTCAGCAACTGAGCATCTGGAATGTTCCAGATGAGACATGTACTGTGAAACCACCCCATCGGCAAGAATGATGTGGACTCTGGGAATATACCTCTGCTACACCCCAGCCTGTTGTCCCCATCCTTCCTCTGCCTAAACCCTTGCCCTGACCTCCCTGTCTCCTTCTGCCTACACTTCAGCCTGCTACACCATGGTCCTCCCTCTGGATGCACCACTGCCCTGTCCTCCTCTGCCTCCCTCTGGCTTGCCTCTCTTCGCTATAATTTTTTTCTTTTTTCTTTTATCTTTATTAACTTGAGTATTTCTTATTTACATTTCGATTACTATTCCCCTTCCCGGTTTCCGGGCCAACATCCCCCTAACCCCTCCCCTTCCCCTTCTAAATGGGCTTCCTCTCCCCATCCTCCCCCCATTACCACCCTCCCCCCAACAATCACGTTCACTGTGGGGTTCAGTCTTGGCAGGACCAAGGGCTTCCCCTTCCACTGGTGCTCTTACTAGGCTATTCATTGCTACCTATGAGTTGGAGCCCAGGGTCAGTCCATGTATAATCTTTGGGTAGTGCTTAGTCTCTGGAAGCTCTGGTTGCTTGGCATTGTTGTTCATATGAGGTCTCGAGCCCCTTCAAGCTCTTCCAGTCCTTTCTCTGATTCCTTCAATGGGGGTCCCATTCTCAGTTCAGTGGTTTGCTGCTGGCATTCGCCTATGTATTTGCTGTATTCTGGCTGTGTCTCTCAGGAGAGATCTATATCCGGTTCCTGTCAGCCTGCACTTCTTTGCTTCATCCATCTTATCTAGTTTGGTGGCTGTATATGTATGGGCCACATGTGGGGCAGGCTCTGAATGGCTGTTCCTTCTGTCTCTGTTCTAAACTTTGCCTCTCTATTCCCTGCCAAGGGTATTCTTGTTCCCCTTTTAAAGAAGGAGTGAAGCATTCACATTTTGGTCATCCGTCTTGAGTTTCATGTGTTCTGTGCATCTAGGGCAATTCAAGCATTTGGGCTAATAGCCACTTATCAATGAGTGCACACCATGTGTGTTTTTCTGTGATTGGGTTACCTCACTCAGGATGATATTTTCCAGTTCCATCCATTTGCCTATGAATTTCATAAAGTCATTGTTTTTGATAGCTGAGTAATATTCCATTGTGTAGATGTACCACATTTTCTGTATCCATTCTTCTGTTGAAGGGCATCTGGGTTCTTTCCAGCTTCTGGCTATTATAAATAAGGCTGCTATGAACATAATAGCTTGCTTACCATGCTCTGACTTTGGAGCCGTCCTCTGCTGTGTTGTGATTTCTCTGCCATCTGCTGCCATTGGCAACTCCTGCCTTGGATTGCCTTAGGAGAAGTATTCAGTTCCCTGTTCTTACCTTCTTCCCTCCAATCAAATGTCAATTAAGATGAGCAAATGTAATTCAGACCTGCTTTAAGGGAGCGACGTCAGCAGAATGGGACACCCATGTCCTTGTTTTGCCAACAAACGTGACCTTAATAACACAGAGGTGGATGTGCACGAGACGCAGAATCCATTAAGGATCTGCAGTGCCCAGTGTGTGATCCACATGCAGATCAGCCACATTGCAACAGGCAGCCATACCAGCCCCTCTCCCAAGCCAGCTGACTTAGCCGATAACTTATTCCTCAGAGAAGAAAGATAAGACGGACCGTGCCTCAATGCCTTGTGTAACGCCGTAGATCAGGTTTCTGTCTAGGTTCACATGGTGCACTGATAGGGCCAGTGTAGACGCTGTAGGCAGCTGAATACAAGCACAAAAGGGAGTCTGAGCTAAGGTGATGACTCAGCTTCTTCCTCAGCAGGGAGGAAAGATCGGAGTGTACTCCCAGCCTGAAAGAATTATGCATCCGAGTGAGCTGATCTTTGCCTTGCTCTGATGAGAGAATGGGCAGGCACCCATTAAAATGTCAAAATCTTAAGACTTGTTTCTGGTTTTTATGTGTATGGGCATATGCCCGTGTGTGTCATTACGGATACCATGTGCATAGTGTCCATGTATGAGTGGTTTGCCCTTGAGTGTGTGTATGTATACCATGTGCATTCCATGTCCGAGGAGGACACAAGGTATCAGTCTTTGGGACTGGCATTATAGACAATGGTTGTGAGCCTCTGTGCAGGTGCCAGGAACTGAACTCGGGTCCTCTGCAAGAGTACCGAGTGTTCTTATCCACGGAGCCATCTCTACAGACTTCTCTTCCCCATTTTTTTTGTTTAATGCACCTTCTGTCACTTGCATGAAATAGGGAAATTGGGAGAAGACACACAATACACCAGTGCTCCCCAAGGAGGGAGAGGACTAGAGTAGAGTATGCTCTGATGTTCTGGTCTACAAGGAAGCAACCAGGTTCCAAAGAATGCAGATCGGTGGATCCAGATGTAGGGAAGAGGGGGGTTGAGGTGCAAAAGGGGAGAGGGGGGAAGAGAGGGAAGGGGGACGGGGAGAGGAGGAGGGGGAGAGAAAGAAAGAAAGAGCTATATTAGTATAATGTGTATAGAGTCAGAATGAAGAGCTTAAAAAGAGTGCTGGAGTTAAGGAAGACTTGACTGTGCTAGAACCAGCCTAGCAGAGCCACCAGGGTTGTGCTCACTAAGTATCCCCGAGTGCCTGGATTATGGGTTTGTTCCATTAAGCCCAGCTCAGACAGATTTACTTGTAAGAATGCTATGTAGTCACACAATATCTTTGTAATTTCTTAAATGTGTTTAGAGGAAAAACCCGAGCAAATAAAGTAAATTATTAATATCATTTGACCATCCAGTGGGAGAAAGGGTGTGGGCTTGCTACTTCACTGTGTTTTCCAGAGATTTCTCAGAGGGGACAGGGGAGACCGGAAGGAGGAAGGTAGGACAGAATGACTCGTTCTGTATTATCATTGATTACGCAACAGTTGAAGGTACTGGAGTCCGAGCTTGGAAAGTTGGGGGGCTTGTCATAGAGGTGAGCCTCTGACACATCTTCTATCAGTGTGTCTAAAGTAAACAGAGATCACTGTACTTAGCAAAGCAAAGCCAAAAGTTTGGTTATTTTAATTTTTTTTCTTCAAGTCTTTTTCCACTCAAAGCCATGGACTCAAAAGAATCTTCAATTTAGGTTGCCAACGCGGTGCCACTTTTATATGCCAGAGACTCGAGGGAATAATATTTCATACGGCTATTAAACACGTTAGAAGTCCTTTTCCATTGAGTTATATTATACAAGGTCGTGACTCCAGCTTAATGGCTGATTCGTAAGAATGGGGAGGGAGTAGGGGCAGAACAATTCAGAGTGGGCTAGTAAAGCAAGCTCTGCTACATTTTTATTGAGCTGTGTAATTTTACTTACAAGATGTATTTGCTATAAACTTCGTGCAGGATTTTGTGACCAAGTGAGTGTGGAGAACTGAGAACGGTTAGAGCTGGCCCACCTTAAGTGTTAGAAGCAGGTCGAGACGTTCTAGCTCATCAGCAGAGGCACTGTGCTACTCTTGTGGTGTCATGCCTCAGCTCTCCCAAAGAAGGGAAAGCGTGGCCCGGAGTCCTCAGGACAATCTTGAGACGGCTGGTGCCCACCAGTGTCACCACTTCCCACACACCGCCCTGTTGGGAAGTGCTGGTCCTGCTACTCATACTGCCTCAGGCTGGACAAGAGCATGGCTGCTCTTGACAGAACATGCTGTATCATAGCGACTGACACTTTGAGACTGCATTCAATCTGTCTTGCCTCTATAAGATCTTTGGTTCAATAGTCAAGGGCATAGAAGGCCCTGGGAAAGACAGGGGTGAAGGACTTGGAGACTCAGGAGGATGTGGTCACTAAGGAGGAAGTTCTTCCCCTTGACAAAGTGAGTGTCAGGTAAGAATGGGAAGGAAATGCTGAAAACCCTTCCCCCTGATTATAGTCAGCACAGGCTAAGTGGTGAGATCCAAACAGAGGAGAGAATGCCCCATGGGAACAACAATTTATATCCACATGTGACATAGATAAAATGCTTATCATACCATATATGCAAATATATCAACCAAAGTTTGGATTTTTTAGAGCTGGTAGTCTAAGACTGGACCAGGGGGATCAACTACTGCGGTAAACTCACTTATCTATTAGCCTGTGCTCAGTCTCAGTCCATATTCCCAGCCTGACTGTCAAGACCACCTACAGTGTCTATACTGCCTTCCTCTAAGCAATGTTGTCTTAATTTTGTTATTTTCAAAGGCTGCACTTTCAAGTGTTTGATGGTGGGTGTTAGCTGTCAGCTTGAAAGGACCTCAAGTCATGTGGCAGATGAGCAGCTGGGCATATCGGTGGGGGATGTCCTGATTGAATTAGCTGAGGTTGTTAAGCCTGTCCACTGTGGGTGGCTCCAATCCCTGGCTGGGATCCTGGGCAGTATAAGCAGGGAAGGGCATCTGAGCCAATGCATGGGTTTATCTGTCCGTCTCTGCTTCCTGGAGGCAGAAGTGATGTGCCACCAGTTACTTCAAGCTCCTGCTGCCTTGACTTTCATGATGGACTGTATCCTGGGAAGGAAAGCCTGAACAAACCCTGTCTCTCTCCAGCTGATTTTGCTATTAAAGGATTTTACCACACCCCAGTGAACTAAGACAGTAGAGGATCAGTGCGAACCAGTCTGAAGCTCACATTGCTTGCAATGAGGCTGGACCAAGCAATAAACAATAATGTGCATGTTTCTGACCCACAATTTGGTTCTATACTAGCAGCAGTGAGACAGTGACAAGCTTCCTTGTCAACAGCACGAAAAGCCGGACTGTTCTCGGACCATGACAAAGTATGTCTCTTTCCTCACGGCTAGGATGACTTCAAGACTCTGACTGTGTAATTGCATATATAGTCCTCAAATTCAGCACACGGCCTCTCAGGTACTTACTCCTGCCCTGTGACTCCTGAAAGGAAGGAGGCATGCTGAGGGCACAGCTAAAGCATACTTGCCTTATATGCACGAGGTTCTAGATTCCACTCAAGCAGTCAGTGAGAAAGATAAACAGCAAGAGGAGCATGGGACGGTATAGCTGCCAACATCAGCCATGTTTCAACTCCTGCTCATCCAAGAGCAAAGTCTTTGCTTTCAATCCTTCTACTCCAGTTCCATAACCATTGACTCTCATGGAGTCAGCCAAAAATAGCGTAATGCACGTACCTCACACTTGAGAAGGTGTTGCCATTAGAACCATTAGAACCAAATGCACTTGGCTAGGAGCACCCCCAAGGCTTAAGTCGTTGCTGTGGTCATTTGTCTTTCTCATGTCTTTCCTTTCAGCTCGCTTTTCCTTCCTTTTCTCCTCTGCTTTCTGAGTGACATTTCTTTAAAAGCATTCATTCACTCAACTATATTCCATGTGCACTAGGAAACAAGCACATTTTTACTCAAATCTTTTATGAGCAGTTTTCTGACATTTAGTAATAGGCTGAAAACATTTTTAGTTAAGTAAATTTAAACTGTAAAAGCAATACACACTTAAAGCAATACACACACACATACACTCACATACACACACATACACACATACACACATATGCACGCATACATACACATGCATACATACACACAGACACATATACACACACATACATACATACACACACATACACACATACACACATACACACACATACACACACATATACACACATACATACACACACAGACACACAGACACACACACATACATACACACATACACACATACACACATACACACACATACACACACACATACACACATACATACACACATATACACACACAGACACATACACACACATACACACACATACATACACACATACACACACATACACACATACACACACATACATACACACATACACACACATACACACATACACACACATACATACACACAGACACACATACACACATACGCACACACATACACACACACATACACACATACATACACACATATACACACACAGACACATACACACACATACATACACACATATACACACATACATACATACACACATACATACATACACATACACACACATATACACACACATATACATATACACATATACACACACAGACACACACATACACACACACACACACACACACACACACACTACTAAATGGAAAGCTTCCTTTTTTTCTGCCCCCACTGCTCTTTGTTCCCTCTCTCCAGGTACATCTTCTGTTTTCTGTGTAGTTTCCCAGCTTTTAAAAATTCAACCACAGGCAATTGTTCTCTTTATTAAACGTTTTAGCATAAACAAGAGAGGCTCTTACATACTTTGCCACAGATGCTTCTCATGGCGTTTCTTGGTTCTCTTTCCCAGTTAACGCTATCAGGCTCAGCCTTCCTGTGTAACCCCTACATTATCCCTGCATTCGGGAGCCCAGCCACAGCAAGGTAGAAACGTGAGCATCTGTGCGTGTTGTGTGTGTATGTCACCCACCTGCATGAGTAACACATCTAGGGTGAGGGATTTTATATTTGGGGAGCATCATGGAGGGGTGATTCCTCTCTTTCTGGGGAAAACACTTGCATGAAATGAGAGTGCATTCCAAGAGGCCGATGTAGAGGGTTGGGTTTGGTGCAAAGATTGGTTGCTAGGAAGGTGCAGATTTTCATGCTAGAAACCTTAGAACATGAAATAAACGAGAATTTTTTTCCAAGGATGAGAAGAGTTGAAAGAGCTGCGAAGAGAAAAGAGCCAGGCAGAGAGGTCTGGCTTTTAGACAGCTGATACACAGGAATGAGGGACAGAGGAAAATGGCACTGGCCACCATGCTTAAATTTCCTAAGAAAGGGAATGCATGTAGAACTCACCTCCATTGGAAGAACAAAAGGGTTGCACATATCAGGAGAAGGCTATTTGAGCTCATGGGTGGTCGGCCAGTGTCTGGGTATCTAACCTCAGCTGATGCCCTTCCTTCATGAGCAGGAGGAGGCTGTGTGAAATGACCCCTAAGTTGCTATTATACTATTTTTCCTTAAACCAACATGTAGTGTTTACTCTCCACCAAGAATTAGACTGCAGTGTGGACTGTGAGTTATCTCCTGTACCCTCATCAAGATTCTGTGAGGGCAAGAAATGTTATCCTATGCAGATTTCCACTACAGATGGGGAAGAACAGTTGAGAGTTCCATTTTGCTATTCAATCTGCTCTTCTTCTTACCTTCTCTTGGAAGTCCTTTGGCCTTAAATATGGTGAGTCACAGACGCCAACCAGTTGCAGTGGGGAGATGTAGTTTGAGTAAGCTCCCTGAGGGGAAGAGGGCCAGAATTCGCCATCTGTGATACACTAATTAGTACCTACCCTGGTTGGATGGATACTGTTCAAAGTGCTGCAATGGCACCATCTGCAGTCCCCGTGCCCCATCCTGGGGGAAGGTCTCAGACAATGGACAGATACACAGAAAGTCTAGACACCAAGTGCCTGGTGATGCATTAATCCAAACGGTCATATCTGGCAGAACATTCCAGAAGAGAAGGACTCCAAAGGTGAAAAGGCACGAACTGTGGTTGTTGAACAGGGAAGCATGCCATGAGAAGGGCATTGGGGTAAAGGAAGGGCTGAAGCTACACTTTGGCCAACAGCCTTTGATTTAGTTTCACTGTAGAAGAGTGTAGGAGTCACCAGGGATGTCAGGTCCAAGTTAAGAAATGTAAAGGACCTTTCGTGGCTTCCCAAATAAGTTTATATCTCTTCCTGAGAGCAACAATAGTGTAATATAATAATTGTATTATATGTTTATAGCTTAAAGTCCCAGGTACATGGTTCATCCTTAGAAAGAGCCCCCTTCATGTGGGAGTTATTTTTGAATAGCTTTAATTTACCTAGAGGCCAAGAGCCCAGTTTCTTTCCACAGCCAAGTTAGCCAGGTGAAGAGTCATCTCTGATATGGACCCCTTCAGACTGCTTTACTAATCTCTGGAGAGAGCACGGAGGAGGTCAGGTCATGCATCAGCAAAGGCTCTTGGGAAGAAACACTTCCCTCACCATTCTCACAGTGAGCAGTAAAAAGTAGCCCAGAAAGCATGAAGAGCCAAGTGTTACAGCTTTGGGGGAGCCACAACCAGAATCGTCATCTCCAAGGAGAGAACAAGGACCAAGGGACAAACCCTGGTGTCTGTCCTATAGACCGCCCAGAAGGTTAGGTCCTATACACCAAGCCTGCACACCCGTCTGCCGTTCACACTTCTGATCACTGCGGTGTTAGGAAGAAGTGTTGTGCAAGGTTTGGGATGAAGAGAGTCAAAGCTGTGCTAATCTGAATTCATAAGGCAGGAAACACTTCTATAAGACAATCTCTAAACAGTTCCGAAATCTGCGTATGCTTATTCCTAAAATGGTTCTACTGAGTAGAGAGCCAGTTGCTTATCCTTGGTGGCTCCCAGGGAAGGATGTCAGACAGCACAAGCATTTTCCTTGCTAATTTTATCAGTTTTAAAATTACACCTTTTAGCCAGGTTGGGGGTTAGGGTTCCCGGAACTTGAGTAGATGGATCTTTGAGTTCAAGGCCAGCCTGGTCTACAGAACGTGTTCCAGGACAGCCAAGGCTACACTTTTTACATTAGAAATGTATAGCATCTTCTGACATTATCTGACTCTATCTTATCACAATCCTTCAACTGGGAGGCTAATACAGGTTTACACTGACTTCACAAAAATGCTGGATTCTCTCTTGAGCTACACAGTGCCCACAGGAGTAGAAACAACACAAACAGGCTTATGACAACCACAAAACTAGCATCACACATTACATGAGACGTATGCCAAACAGCCCTTTGTGTGTCTGTCCATATTTTCTCCATCCAAGTGTCCCCTACTGCACTACATCTCACATATTCAGACTGCGTGAACCTAGAGTGTTCTGGAATCTGTGGCGGGCAGGATGCAGAAGGGAACAGCACAGCATGCAGGCTCCAAAATGCACACGATTGAGATGAGCTAATTCATATTATGTTTTAATGTGCATTTTTTAATTTACATGTATGTGTGTCTGTGTGAGTGTCCCTCACTAAGTGTGCGCAATGTCTGCAGAAGCCAGAAGAGGCCACTGGATCCCCTGGTGCTAAAGTCAAAAGCACCGATGAACTGCCTGACAACGTATGTGCTGGACCTTCAGAGTTTGCCTGCCCCTGTGCTCAGTGAAAACCATACTGCTGCCCAGTTAATATGAAGGAAACATCATGCTGAGTAAGAAGACCTCACCATGATTCACTGACCCATGCTTGGAGGGAGCCTTTCTGTAAAGCAGCACACAAACTTGGCATCTGTAGACCAGAAGACATTGAACCAAAAGGAACCAACAGCCCTGCCATCATCTGTGCAGCAGAAAATCAATATTAATCAACTAAGGGGAAATGCAGACGTTAAGCCAATCATGGTTTTGCACAGTCATGGCTGGAAGGCGGTACATAGCTGAGCAGAGAAGAGAAAAGAGACATCTGCTAAGCATAACATACTAGAGCATAACTGCGGTGATTGATGGATAGAAGTACTGCCTGGGTGTGCTGGTGACTGACAGAAGCACCGGGTTGGGTGTGCTGGCTTCTCAACCCTGATTTGGCTCTTTGAGAATAGGTACTCTTCCTTATCCTCAACCATACTGGTTTAGCTGTCACTATTGACAGCTTCGTCAATCATGGAAGCAAAGGACACGATGGAGATGCTGAACCGGAGACCTGGCTCTGAGACTTTAGCTAGCAAGAGCATGAAACCAAAACGATCATTAGTGGTGCATGCCGGCTCACTGAAACCTCAACAGACGGTTCCTAGTTCAAGCTGCCACACAACTATGTTCCTGCAATAGATATTACATTGTTGAGAAGTCCTGAGGAGCAGTGGAGGCCAGTGAGGGTGATGGGGAAGGGGAGGTAGTTATGGGCAGGGTGGGGGTACAGTTGCTAATGGAATGAGGGATGGGGGGATAGGTAGTAAAGTACCAATGGAGGTGGTGGCAGTGGAGGATACCATAGTGGTGGGAGGTGGTGAGGTTGTTAGTGGTCGTGGTAGTAACGACAGTTACAGGGATAGGGGCGTTGTCCTAGAGATGGTATCGAGGATGAAGAGGTAATGACAGTGGTGGTGGAGATTTACGGTAATGGTGATGATGGAGGTGGTGGTGTTGGTGGAGGTGGAGGTGGTGGTTGTCATGATGCTGGCGATTGTAGTGGTGGTGATGAGGGAGTTGAGGTGGTTGTAATGCTGATGGTGATGGTGATAGAGGTGGTGGTGGTGATTGTAAGGGTGACGAAGGCGGTGACAGACGTGGTTGGGATGAACTGGTGAGGAGGTCAGAGGTGCTAGAGTTGGTGATAGAAGAGGTGGCATCATGCCAGATGTTTTGGGTTCTAGAAGTAAGACCAGCATCACACTCCTAACAAGATACCTGTGGTCACAGAATTGCCAAGAGGCACTTCTGATGTTTATCCACATCTTCCTGGAATAGTCGTGTTGACAACATTGAAGTCCACGAGAGGTCATCCTAACAGCCAATCCCTTGGCGGGTCTCCAAGGCTTCGCTGGACGGAATGTGAAAGAACTTTGCTCTTGGTCTTTGTTGGGTGATTTTGACCACTTGATGCTGTGGCAGGAAAACTCCCGGCCTGGCCTTGACACTCGAACATGTGGGTCCTGGAAATTCAGGGACTTTCTGCTTCCAAGTTAACTTTGACCAAGCTGGAACGTGACTTTTGGAGAAATGGTTGCCAGTCACTTCTACTGGCAAACCACGCGGACGCGCCTTTTGTAAAGTGTCTTCAGAGCTTTTACAAGACAATTCTTTCCTCTATTAGTGGTAACCAAATTTATCTCCTTCTCTGATCCATTTTCCTCCTACCTTTATTGCTATAGCTTAAAATCAGAGACCAGATTCAGGGTCTAATCACCAGCTCCAGGCCTGGGTTTTGCTTTTAAAGAGGTCTGTTCTCAGGTGACGTGATGGAAGACAGAAAGCTTGTTTCAGCAAGGACTTCATAGAATCAGGTGAGCTGGGCTGGTGGTGCATGATTCACGTGACAGTCGTTTTAATCATCTGTGCATTATAAATTTGATCTACAGAAAATTATTCTCAAAAACAACCATGGAGTCTCCAGATTTTCACACAATGTCTAGGTGTTTAGTGGAGCTCTATGGTATCGTTCAAAGAATTAATTAAGAGTAAATGACTTTGAACCTCGCATGCCAACCCCCCCGTGTTTGTGTGTGTGTGTGTGTGTGTGTGTGTGTGTGTGTGTGTGTGTGTATAATCAGTCAAGAATTGATCCACACTTTTTTTTGTATGTTTTTAGACAAGATCGTAGTGCAGAATGATCTGAAACTAATTGCAAACATGAGAATAATCTTAGATTCCTGATTCTTCTAGCTGTTATCTACTTGTAAATCCAAGCTGGAGCTACAAAATCATTTTGGAAACACAGTTGGACAATATTTTGAGCATGCCACGCAGTAAGAACTGATGGGTGGCCAGGAGTGGCCGCCCTTTTAACATGTTGACACAATGGTACCTACAAAGTTCACACCCAAAACCACACAGTCCAGTTACAAAAAAATAAAAACCACTCCAAATGAGGTTATGATTTGTGTTGTGCTCCATTCATCCCTGCCCTTGGAGCCTCATGTGGCCTGTGGATCACAGGTTGGATATGCCTGGACGAAGCAACCAGAGGAGTTTGGCATACCTACTTCCCTGAAAATGTTACATGCCTAAAATTACCTACTTCACAAAAATCTTTGTTGTGAACTCTCCCGGTGTACCTGTCTTTTTCTTCCTTTTTGGTGGCAATAGCAAGGTCCTCAGTCATGTAATTCACCATTTTCAACCTTGGCTACACGTTCAGGCCGTCCTCAGTGGCCTCTTCCTAGTATCAATAAGATGACATCAAGTCTCGATGAGTCAATCTGTCTGCCTACATTGGTCCTCACATCATTTCCCACAGTTTGATGAAGATCGATGTTGAGTCTTTATTATCTATTTTAGTCTCCTGGTCCCTCATGCAGTCACCCTCTGCTGAAGAGCATAGACTCTGTCCTCCCAACCCTTTAAAACTTTGCTTCATGAATCTCAGGCAACTTCCACTAGACCTCCTTCCTCACACCAACCCCTCAGTTAAATAATCTCTCAAAACTAATAATAATAATTATTTTATTTATATAATAAAACCTTGATTTGGATTTAATTTCAACAAGTAAATTAAAATAAATTTTAAAAAGTTTGATAATTTTTAACATCTCTGTGGCTGGCCCACAGACCCACCTAGGATGCACAAAATTGCTGGCGACCACAAGACCACATTTGTGGAATACTCGTCCATCAATCCCACCGCTAATGTGCATTCTGCAGAGTGAAAAGGATCAAATGTGACTTGTGTCAAGTTACGTTTCCTTTATTTCTTACAGTGCTTTTTAATTCTTCTTTATTGATTGCAGAAATTTTTGATTTATTGATTTGTCAGCTTTCCTAGTCTATCTGCTTCAGTGCTGGGAAACTGAAGTGTGCGGAAAGACCAAGGCTGACAAGTAGAAACTTAAAGACCCAACTTAGCAGCCATCAACGAACCAGACACTAGTAATGATTCTGCAGAGGGCTTGCTGGGTTAACTGGCTATGTGCTTTGGGACGTGAATGGTTGATCTTTAAGGCTTAACTCAGGATCCGCTGTTCACACACACTGGCATGTTTACCTAAAGGAAAATTACAGAACGAGCTGTGTCCAGAATCCTCGGGTACTCCCCTTCATCCGGCCTCTTGTTTCTTTGGATATTTTGCTCAGTTCAAAACCTTGATTTCCCAGCATGCCCTCTGCTCTATTGGGCTACACATGTGCATGACTTGAGTGTGAACAATTGGATGTGTGAGAGCCGTCTGTTTGAAATGAGGAAGATAAGCCTAGGGGCTTCTCAGATTTTCCCTTTACTCTGAACATGGGGTTGAAGTTGGGAATGAGGAACGTGAGAAGCTTGGAGTCTGCTGCTGAGGTAAGACTGCCCCTCCTGCCACTGAGGTAGGTAAGCCCCTGAACATGATGATTTACCTCTTTGCAACCCCAGCTGCTGTGTTTTTCTGGGCTGTGAGGTCAAATTTTATTTCCACAGGAACCCTAGAACACACAGGACACCACAGTTTCAGCTCCATCTTGCTTTACCTCCAGTTTGCTCCCAACTCCAAAGGATGAAGAACAGGGAGCCTCTCCAAGACACACACTGGGAAATGTAACACAACCCTGTTGTCCTTCCCCCCCCCCCGTGCCCTCCTGTTTTCTTCTCCCTCTCCTACAGCCACTTCTCCCTCCCCTTCATTTCTTCTTCTACCCATCATTCTCCTCCTCCACTTGGTAGTTTTCTACTTCCCCTTTCTCATTTATGTTCTCTTCCTTTTCTTTTTTTCTTTCACCCCTTTCCTCCTCTTTGTCCTATCCTTTATCTCTCAACTTCATTCCTACGCTTTGGAAATCTCCCCATGTCTTGCTGAGAGGCAGAGGAATCCAAATACCACTTTCTCACTTTCTCTGTTCTCACAGAACCCTTCCCATTTGTTTACCTGAGTTTGGAACTGGAAGCACATCTAGTGCTTCAAGCCAAGAGTACTTCCCCGAGACTGCGGTAACGATGGCAGTGACCTATGGGGGGGGGGGGGTGTCACAGTGACGACTTCTGAAGCTGTTCAGTCTCTTAATGAAAATCGTAGGGAACCTCGGCAAGAAGATGTGGACACTTCTGAAGAGAATGGAGGACACGAGATTTTCCTCTGGATTGGGCGCTGTCAGAAGACAAGGTGATCCTCTGACCATGTAGCTCAATGACCTCTTATAGAAGGTAGACTAGAACACTGAGTGACAGGAAGACGCTTGCTGTGGGGGAGGGGGGAGAGCAGGGGAGGGGGAGAGCGGGGGAGGGGGAAGAATGCTTGGTGTTGTATTGTCTATGACCTTCTGTGATGTTCTGCCCAAAGTGAAACCAGCATGAATAATATGGCTCTGCAATGATTGACAGCAAGTTGGTCATGCCATAGAGGCCAAGCATTGTCTGTCAGGTAGCTCCCTGGTGTTTCACCCTCGTTCACGTGACCTGACAGTGACAGAATCCACATGAGAGCTAGGACACAGCCCTGACCCAGCTCAGCAGAGTTTTGTGATGCCAGTCACATCTTTTTCATCCAGGTCTTTCAATGGATTACTCAATACCTGACAGGTAACCTTTTTCCCTCCTCAAATACCCAGAATAGCCTAAGCCTTAGTCATCCAGAATAAACTAAGCCTTGAATCTCCCAGAATAAGCTAAGCTCTTAGCCTCTTGAAAGGTTGCTTCGTCAACTGTCATAATTCGTTTACAGCAGAGTTAAAATGCTATAAAGGAGTTACAAGCGGAACACTGTAGACTGCTGACTCCTGCTGTGGTTTTAAAGGCATTTTGCTATCTTAAAGCTCTAACGGTCTGACTTTGGAAGTCTGCTGGTCTTTGTCTGATTGACGATTCTGGCATCATCGTGCGAACCATGAAGTCTGAGCCAGTGAGTTCCTTGTCTCCAGGAATTGTCCTGTGATTCTCAAGCAGGCACCACACCTCAGAAAGGAAACAGGTGTCGCCCTGGAAGGTAGCAGGCTTTCAAAAGCCTTTCTATGTACCCACCTGGAATTTCAGCATCTAGGGGGGCTGAGACAGAGGCATTATATGTTTGAAGTCAGCCTGAGCTATATGAAAAGTGCCAGATCAGCTGAAACCTCGCATTAGAAAGTAAGCAGAGACCACCACTAACAAAAGCAGTTCATGTGAAGCTAAAAATTTGGGAATGTAAGAAGTACTCCACTGTGGATAAACCTGGGTCGGGATTTGACTTGGAATAACATTCAGGGGAGAAAAGAATTCACAGGCCGTCCGGTGTGTCTAGAGCACTAGAGAAGGTTGTGGGTCGGAATGGGGTGTTCACGGGTCCAGGCTGTGGGCACTCCGGAAAATAATAAAGCAGACACAAACAGAATACTTAAAGCCAAAATAAAGATTCTTTGGAATCAGACGGATGAGTCTCTTCTAATGCAGAGGTCCTGAAGGACAATGTCTGGAGCCGAAGGCTAGATGCAGGAACTCTCATGGAGGGAAAACGACTTTTGGGCAGTCTTAATTTACAAAAAGACACTTAAGAGGCTGAGTCACACACTCTCATCCCACCAAGGACCTTGAAGGACCAGGGACTAAGGTGGGTGCATTAGGGGACATTTCCTTTTTTGGCCTTCAGATCACACTTTGAAGAACTGAGGCAGATGGGAACTCGTGGTCCATGACTGGATAGCTCTGAGTGAACTGTGGGGTGGAGATATTTATGCCGGGTCACCGAGTTCATTTGCACCCCGGATCACCAGACTGCGGAGTGAGCTACTGAGCGTGAAGGACACAAGACCAGATCCTCAGAGGTGGAAATGCTCTCCAGTTTTGAGGTCTTGCTCACAATGCAGTGAAAACGCGTAAAACTGGGTGAGGTGAGGTAGCATCACCGAAGAGACAGGGGCATTCCAGCTGAGAATGCTTCCTTTAAAAGAGACTACACTAAGACAACTAGACGCTTGAGCAAGCAGAGGCTTGCTGTTCCCAAGACTGCTCTCCAGAAAGGTAGGGGAAGCCCACTCTGGAGACAAGATCAAATGAAAGAATGACCTACTTTTTAAACAGCCCAGGATAGAAAGTCTCGGAACTGCCATGTTAACTCCACTGTCTGCTTGTCCCTGTTGCTTCCTTTAACAGTGTGTTGTCACCTGCAATGCCCTTGGAAAAAAATGCTCACCA
Organism: Rattus norvegicus; assembly: GCF_021556685.1. Lineage (NCBI taxonomy): Eukaryota > Metazoa > Chordata > Mammalia > Rodentia > Muridae > Rattus > Rattus norvegicus. The sequence continues at coordinate 182,705,861 of NC_141537.1, forward strand.
CTAGAGGCAAATTCTAATTAACTCAATCCATCCTCAAAACAGACCCCTGAGGAAGGTGGAGTTGCCACCCCTGTTTTGTGAGGAAACTGGAGTGCAGAGATGTGAAAGAAACCCTTTCCCATCATTCACGCAGGTATCCATGAGGCTGGACCAGGCACCCACACCCAACGTTCTGGCTACAGACTGCCTGCTCTCACCGCTTTCTCCCAACATTACTTCTCTCTATCTGTGACACTCAAGAAATAAACTTGGCAACCACAAAGACAATTTTCTGTCTTAGTAATCCACTTTGATTCCGCTTCCCCTTCCTGGGATGGGCATGGCGCTATGGTGATTATCTAAGCCATCTGGGGACTGCGGACACACACTCTTTGTTTATAGAAGACTTGGAGATCCATTAAAGGTTCAGTGAGGTGTCGGTTCTGCTCGTTCATGATAGCAGCAGATGCTGGCTTTCCCTCCCACGTTTCCCAGTATCCCTTCAACTGGTTCAGTGATCTTTCCTTGGCTCCATTTATCTGGCTCACCCAGGGAGAAGGAAATATGTATATATATATATATATAAATGGCTGCGTGGAGTCTCCCACCTACGTTGTCACCCGCTGGTAATCAACTTCCTCCAGCAGAGGTAAGCCTCCTCCTATGATTAATTATCTCTGTTTAGTACACTTAAGAGGAAAAAGAACCAAATGAAAATATTAAAGTTGGAGGCGACACAAACTAATTTGATAATATTGCCATTACAACCAAGTGAACGAATACATGCCACTTCCCTTGAAATATTTTTTTTCCTCTCAGAATTTATGTCTTTCCTAAAGGGGGTGTTTTTTCTTCTTGCCCTCCAAGCGGATGTAATGGGTAAATGTTAGCTTTGTGTCCTATTTGGGCCCATGAGGAATTGTAGGCCACAGAAATCTACAAACCGAAGGGTGTTTGATGAATCAAAAGAAAATGTCATGTTACCTGTAAAATACAACATGGCGCTGAAATGTCATACCACACTTGAGATCATCGCTCCCACAGGAGTGAGGGGTTTGGCCCCACTGGCCGTTATCTCTAATGACCTGAGCCTCCAATCTGCCCTCCCCCCCACACACACACCAAGGCCTTCCAGCAATTTTTTTTCCAGAAGCACTTGCCCCTGTTTCTCATTGAAGTAGGAGCCAAGCCATAAAGGACACTCTGAAAGAACTGGTCCTGGCCAGTGTGGGCAAAATCGAGTCCCAAAGCGTATGTTGTTTGCAGTGTTTTCTGCAGCCCAGACCTGGGATCAGGAGGCCAACAGAGGTGGACTGCCTGTGGGCCACACAGGGGGAGATGTTTGTCCAGGGCCTGTTAAAGACAGCAGACAAATAAGGCGTGGGAGAGGGGCTGCGACACAGGGCGACTGGGGAAGGCATCTTCTCTACCCCAGGAGGCAAAAAGAGTTTCCCAAGCTGGCGTCCTTGCAGTTTAGATGCCCAGTTGCCCCTTGGCATTAACTTCTCTGCTTCTTTGCAGAGCTAGGTACAGGCTCTTCGCCGCTGCCCAGTTCCCCTAGGCTCAGGGGCGGGACAGTTTTCCTTGGTAGCAAAGTTGTTTTGCTGTGAAGCCATTTTGGCCCCAGGTGAGGAGTTTTCACTTGGATGTCAGTGGGGCCCTTCTGATGTTTATGAAATAGGGCAAACGTACAGTTGGAACAGTTATTTTAGGTTTAAAAAAAAAACCTGTCAATTTATTCACAGAGTCGGGCACTCGAAGCCGAGAGTTGGAGACAAATCCTTAGGCTTCCCAGTGCGAGAAAACTCCCGTCTGGCTTCATACACTCCTCAAGCTGAGTTTTGATTCCGACATCTCTCTGCTATCTGGAGTGCCCTGGATGGAGGCCCACTGAAAATAACCAAAGGATGGACTAGAAGTTTCTGTTTCACACAGAGGGTGGAGGAGGCGCAGGGGTTTTCCAGGTAGAGCTTCCACTCCTGCTACAATCTCTCCCTGATGCAACAGCGCCTCTTCAGGAGTCCCTCGGCATAACCTGGTCTGCGCCTCGACCACATTTCAAGGATGCCTCCAGCTCCCTTTCGGTCTACCCACGGGCTTTCATAACACTGCAGTGTCCAGGCGGACACTCCGGAATCATCCCCACCTACATGACACCTTCCGTTCCCCTCTAAATGCCTCAAGTTATTTCCAGTCTAAACTCCCGTGTTTCTGTACACTTCCTTTCAAGGTGGTTGAATGTGTTCCTCACCTACAGTTCTCAGTGCCTTACGACTTGATAGATTTCAGCACAGGGTCCAGATTCCCCAGAGGAAGATTTCACAGCAGCTCCCCTTGTCAGAATTCCAGGTTTCTCATGTGAACACATGCTTTTATCCTGAATTTAAATGCCTGTTTTCAGGGAAAGAGCAGTTTTCCACCCCTGTTTCCAAGCCCATTTGTGTATCATGAGGGTGATTGCATTTTTCATTAACTTTTCTTGGACATTAAATAATTTCATTTTCATGAGATCCGTCAGAACTGCAACAAGCAGCAAGCACCAAGTGGACTAGGTTGGGTATATGAAATTGGGGGGTGGGGACTCGGGAGGAATTGGAGGGTGTGAGTTGAAATATATGCATATATTTGTCAGATTATGACAAATTGTCAAAGAATAAATAAAATATTTAAATTTTTTTCCACTTTATTTTTTCCCCTTAAATTAAAGGACCCAATTCTTACTCGTTGTACAGCATGACATCAGGTAGTCAAGACAGGCAGTAACTGCATTTGTGTGTTACTTTATTTCCTGTCCATCACCAGCTTCTTCAGAGAGTCTCTTAACAGGGCTTTCTGCCATTGATTGGTTACTTAATTTGGGTCCCTGGTTAAACCCAAAATTCTGCAGCTGTTCAGGTCCCATTTGTGAAATGGCACAGACTGCACACATTATCTTATTTGAAATCGGCACGCTCTCTCGATGACTTATAATTCAGAACACAACTGTACTGGTTCATATTTTGTTAACCTGACATAATCTGGAACCATCTGGGAAAAGAGAACCTCCATCAGACTGGCATGAAGGCACAGCCTCCATCAGACTGGCATGGAGGCAAGTCTATGGAGAATCTTTTTTTTTTTTTTTTTTTTTTTTTTGGTTCTTTTTTTCGGAGCTGGGGACCGAACCCAGGGCCTTGCGCTTCCTAGGTAAGCGCTCTACCACTGAGCTAAATCCCCAGCCCTGGAGAATCTTCTTAATGGGTGATTGATGTGGGAGGGCCCAGCCCATTTGTGGGCGGTGCTGCCCATGGGCAGGTGGTGCTCGGTTGTGTAAGAAAGCAGACTGAGTAAGCCAGTGAGCAGAGCTTCTCTGTAGCCTGCTTCAGTGCCTGCTTAGACTTCCTGCCTCTTCTGTCAATGATGGATTGTAAGTTGTCGTGTAAAACTAAACCCTTTCCCCTCCAGATTAACTTTAGTTATCACAGCAACAGAAAGCACACTATGACAATGGTGCAAATAGTTAATGTAGTATTGCTTAGGGGGAAAGGTTGTATGTGTAGACACTTTTCTTACTGAATAATTTTGACTGGATGTTGTTGCATCTCTGAATGAGGATCACACCAGATACAGCTAGTCAGTAACGTTCGGTAGTTCACTCAGTCCTTCCAGCAGCCCCACAGTGTACATGTTCCTGTTCCAAGTCTCTAAATAAGGAAAGCGTTCAGATGCTCCCCAGGAGTCATGGCTGATATGTCCTGGAGTGGGATTCACATCTGGATCTGTCTACCTTCAGTCTTTGTTCTTCATTGTTCTTTCAGTGAGCCAAATGCCTGCTTCACAGCCCTTCACATCCTTAATCACCTAAACACAGTCACATACAGGTTCACACCCTTGGTCCAAGTTTCAGATAATTCTGAGGGTAAATAGAAGGAAAACACAAATGTGTGTGTGTGTGTGTGTGTGTGTGTGTGTGCGTGTGCGCGCGCGCATGCATATGTATGAGTCTCTCTCTCTGTGTATGTGTGTGCATATGTATAAATCTGTGTGTATGCATATGTATGAATCTCTGTCTCTGTCTCCTCTCTCTCTCTCTCTCTCTCTCTCTCTCTCTCTCTGTGTGTGTATGTGTGTGTGTGTGCGCGCATGCATATGTATGAGTCTCTCTCTGTGTGCATGTGTGTGTGCATATGTATAAATCTGTGTGTATGCATATGTATGAATCTCTGTCTCTGTCTCCTCTCTCTCTCTCTCTCTCTCTCTCTCTCTCTCTCTGTGTGTGTATGTGTGTGTGTTTATATAGTTATGCCTGAACTTTCATGTCAATGACGACCGTGGGAATAGCCCAGAGGAAAATGGATTCTTTATTATCGCTGGATCATTAAGGATTAGCCAAATTTTGCTGCAGTAACAAACACTCCTCCATGCTCCAAATCCCAGGAATGTACTGCAACAAAGCTTTCTTGCTTTGGCTCCATATTTATAATGGACCTTCCAGGGCCTCTGCTACGTATTATTTATGAAACTCTCCCATGAACTGGCTTTTAAAGCACTTATGAGAAGCCCATGAGGTGTGTGCCTAAGTGATAGCCCTCGTTGGGTGGTTTGCTCTTGAACCCTGTATGTAGCTTGTAAATCTTACCTATGCCCAAGTTCTTGGATGCTCTTCTGTTGTTTGGGGTTCTCTGGTCCAGTGAGGCATGCCAGATGGCTCCATGGACTTGTTCGTCGTGGAGGAAGTGAGGGAATGAAGAAAAGACAGACACGGGGACACACAGAGAGAAGGCCATGATTGGTGGGTTGGATCTCTGAGGAAGAAGCTGCAGCACCCAGGAACCCCAGCATGTTTACTAGATAGATTTGAGCAGAGAGACGAGGTTGTTGTGTGCAACTGAACTGAAAAAGGAAAGAGCTAAAACAAGGAGGCAAAGGTTTATGCACAGCTGGTGGGCATTTTCTGAGCACACTGTCAGCATCTGCACTCTGACCTCAAGGAGCGCTTTGCCATTTCTTTGAGCCTCATCCAGGGAGCTTCACCATTCTCTCACCACGGGGTCCTTTCCATGTAACACCCCCAGAAATCTCCAAAGTATGATATACATTTATCTGCCCTGATATCAACAAGATTTACTGTTTTTAGTGAAATGTATTCCAGGTCTGCAGAATAGAAAGGCTCATCCAGACACTAGCACGGGTTGCACGCACAGTAAGGCAAAACTGTGTCCTTTAGTCACATTTTATGGAGAATACCCTGTTTATTATCTCATGCCTACATGAGATAATAACTTAACTGTGTATGTGTTCACATTCAGAGGCATTATGGGAAGGGACATGCAAAATAGAGAACCGCTCAGACCATGATCCATCGCAAAAGCCCACCTTCCCTTGGACAGGATAAAAGGGGACTCTAGGTCCTACCCTGTATTCCTGAGAGTGCATAGTTCTGTGAACACTATTATGCTTGGCTATATGCTCTTCTTTGCCCTGTGTTGTCACTGCATTCAGAGTGAATAGCTGGATTCTTTTGCACTTATGTGTGAGCCCTTATTTTTAATTCTTTGGGTAACAGATCAAAAACCTGAAAGCACCTGTTCCAGACCAGCAGTTACAAACTTTGCCTGGGAGCTTACAAATTCTGGCTTATGTTCCACAACAAGAAGATAAATCACTAATGTCACTGACCATTTAAAAAATTGTGTCGTGCCATTAGATTAATACAGTTCACTTGGCTGCCTTCAGTGCGTGTATAAATTTCCTTACCACTTAGTTTAATAGGTACTCAATAATCTGAATGAAAGTCTGGGGCTGAACAATAGTAATATTATGCATTTATGCCTAATTCGTTTACATGGGTTTGGTCATTTTGCCAGGAAAAAAAGTATATAATTTAATCACAAGAAATCTATGTCTTTATATGTTTTATTGTCCAACTCTATACATGTAGAATATGTATCCAGGCAGGGAGGTACGGCTGCAGGAACAGCAGGTGAAGTGTGTTTAAACTCCTCTATCAGCATAAAGTGTCCTTCCATAATGCACATTGTATGTGGTGTGTGCACGTTTGTCTATGTGGGAGCCTGTGTTTTAACTAGAAGTACCCGAGAAAGGCACGAGGGAGCTACCCTGGGAGAAAAACTCTTGCTGTGATGATAACTGGTACCTAAGAGGGCTGGAGAGATGGCTCAGTGGTTAGAGCACTGACTGCTGCTCTTCCAGAGGTCCTGAGTTCAATTCCCAGCGACCACATGGTGGCTCACAACCGTCTGTAATGAGATCTGATGCCCTCTCTGGCCTGTAGGCATATGTGCAGACAGAACACTGTGTACATGATAAGTAATGCTTTTTTTTTTTTAAAGGTACCTGAGTTGAGGCAGGGGATGGTGGTTATGGAGGCAGGACTCTGTGGGGTGCGTTTACATTTATTATCATCTGCCTCTTGCAGGGGGTCCCCGTTATATAGGAGCTTTCCACTCTTTTTGACCACCGTGTCCTGGCCACACTCACGGCGGCGATCTGTTGATTCTGGATGGCCGAGTGCTGCCGGCTGGCACCAGAGACTTCAGGGTGACTTAACTGGTAGACAGAATTGTTTCCAATGTCCACCTAAGGAGGCCCTCAGCAAAGCAAACATTGATTTTTGGAGGGATACTTTTTTCCTCTCTATTTGATTGCTGCCAGGAGCCTCTAAATAGGACCCCTATTTTTTCCTGTGACTATTAACCCATTTAAAGACCGAGTGATTAAGTACAGGCCAGTGAGATTTGTAGGATGTTCCAAGAGAGTCAGTGGCTCCCCAACGAAGCAGTTCCCAGGAAGGACTCAGTAAGTGCTTGACATGAACTCCATCCTTGGAGTGAGCTCTCAGTGCCTGGGTGGCCTCTAGTTTACTGCTGGTTCACTGGGCTCCTTCTGCCTCAATGGGCCAGCTCCCAGGATTATAAATCATATAGATGTGAACTCCATCCTGAAGTAACTAGTTTGCTTTATTTATTTGGAAAATTTCGGTAACTGCTCTCTCCACGGCTGGGCTGTTGAACCCACCATCACTGAGGCAGTCTCAGGAATGTTTAGTCTTAACACTGTGTGGTTTCTTTTAGCGGCTCCTGAGCTCCATTTGGAAGAGAGGCATGCTGGTACCAAAGTGTGTGGATTCACTTCCAGGTAAAGCAGGGGCTTCGGTTCTGAGGCAGAGTGGGTGGCTGTATGAAGTGGAACCTCTCCCTAAACAAACCAGACCCACAGAGCCATAAACAAGAACACACCCACACACACCTTGATGTCCTCGGGTGGAATCAGAGAAACTAGTCCAGTTTTAGATGGAATTTTAGGCCAGGGTAATTTTTAATCTTTCTAATGTAGATGCGGTCATTCATGTAAATCTCTCTCCTGAAGCACACATATTCCATTTCCTCCTGGTGTGTTACATGCCTTTAAAAGCGTGTTTGAATAAAAGGGAACTAGTACTTAAAAATGAATAAAATCATTCATCGTAGCACTGATGTGAGTTTGTGCTTGGGGCTCCTAAGCCAAATGTCAGAAAAGACCACATTCTTCTTTGTAACTTACCAAGCAGCCTTCTAGTGGGGAGCCAGGGCTGTGGGGGCAGGGGCTTTGCTCCTTTAGGAAGTGGACAGCAGCAACACAGCCCCTTCCTGCAGTTAGCCTTTCTTTAAGGTGGGGAAATTTTCACTCCATTTTTTTAAATGTCACGGTTGGCATAACGTAAGCAGAAAAGTGTTTGTTTTTAACCTTGCATGGATGCAGAGGGCTGCGTTCTGTGTCCGGAGCACTGGACTTTTCCATGCGCTCAACTACACCAGGCCAGACCAAACCAAACACATGGTTCAAGGACTCCGGTGGTTCACCGTGCTGGAGAAAGTGGCTTTTCCAAGACCTTTGTGGACCATCCCGTTGTGGACAATATTAACGGGGAGAAAGGAATCAGCAGGGAAGCTATTTTCCCAGTCTTTCACTCCCCATACCCGGTCCTCAGTGGTCTTACCAGCCTGCAAATTTTAATATTGTTCACAGAGCATACTCTCATCATATATATATATATATATATATATATATATATATATGCGCGCGTGTGTGTGTATGCATGTGTGTATGTGTATGTATAATATATGTATATGGTGTATATGTATATGATGTATATGTATATGTATGTATATGTATATATATGAGATGTTTGGTGTCTCTGAGGGGCAACATGCTGCTGTTAGGTGACTCTGAGAAGCAGTTTCCTCTGCGTGCTCCTTTGGCTTTTCTGGTGCTTCTCTAAGGTCCTGTTACTTCATTATGTTCTTCTCTCAAAAACCAGTGGTGGTTCACTCCACTATCTTTCTGCCAGTGAGGTTTCTGGGGGAAAGCTGGGTTTGTGCCCTTGCTGTTGCCTCTTTTAGTTTTTTTCTTAGCATTCCTACATCCAGTAATTCTGCAACATCCAAACTGCTTTCTCTTTTCTCTCTGAGGTTCCCACATCTGTAACTGTCTGTCTAAAACATCTCCCCAAGGATTATTATTTGAAGTATTTCTTGTATCTCTCTCTCTCTCTCTCTCTCTCTCTCTCTCTCTCTCTCTCCCTCTCTCTCCTTCCCTCCCTCTCTCTCCCTCTCTCTCCCTCTTTCTTGTTCTATCGCTCACTCTCTCATTCTCTCGCTTGCTCTCTCACTTTTTTCTCTCTCTTGCTCTCTCTCACTTTCTTCCTTCCTTCCTTTCTCTTCCTCTTTCTTTCTTTCTTTCTTTCTTTCTTTCTTTCTCACATACACTCTTGCTGGCTTTCTGTCTCTCACTCTGTCTTTCTTTCTGGCTCTCTCTCACTCTCTCCATTTATATAAATGTTACACCCTCTCTAATCTCCCGCCTCTCAGGTACTCTGCTTGCTGCCCACAGTGTCTTCTCTTTGTGCTATGTCAAGTGTCCACTGAGGTACAGCAAAGCTCAGAGAGTCTCACCTCAGCTATTCACAGACTGTTAATTCATCCATTCTTCATCTACACGCTGCTGTTCTTTGATGCTAACATCTCACCTTAGTTCTGTCTTAGACTTTTCACCTCGGTTCTTACGTTTCCCAGTGACTTTACCCATCAGAGCCCTTTGAAAATCAGTTGTTAAAGCCCCAGGTGGCATTCTGTCACGGCATGTCTGGTTCTCCTGTTGCTTGCTTTAATTGCCTTTTAATATGGCTTGTGGGTTTGTGTGTGTGCACGCATGTGTGCATGCACTTGTGAGTGTGTTTTAATAACTACTATGATGGGCTGGATAACAGCAGCTCTAAATCACATTTTACTGGTGGTCGGGTGGTGGAGAAGGGGGGCCCTCCCAAATCTTGTCTTTGTGTCTCTTTTTAAGCTTGTAACTCTGGACATGAACTTCATGAGGACATCCTAGCACCTAACCCTTGCCCCTCAAGTGTGCCAGAATGGCCAGGTTTAGCTGTAGTCAATGTTTCCTTTCTCTGGATCAGATAAGTTTTGATAAAACAACAGCAGGATATGCTACTGTTGAAGACCTTCTGCTGCAGCCAACTTTTTAAGAGGGGAACTCTATACAGCATGTAGAGATTCTTCCTCTTGTCCACTCCTGTGTATTAGTATGTGGGTGTGTGGATGTACACGTGCACAGAATGTGGAAGGCAGAGGTCAACTTTGGCTGTTGTTCCTCAGGAACATCCATTTAATTTTTAACACAGAGTCTCACCAAGAGGCTAAACTGGCTCATGATTGAACCCCAGGGACTGTGTCATATTCACCTTCCTGAGTTCATTAGAACAAGAGAGAGAGAGAGAGAGAGAGAGAGAGAGAGAGAGAGAGAGAGAGAGAGAGAGAATGAGAATGCAGGTGCCAGAAGACAATGTCAGATACCAGAATAGGAGTTTGTGAACCGCCATGTGTGTACTAGAGACTGACCCCAGGCCCTCCTCTGCAAGAGCAATAAACACGTTTACTCTCCGAGCCATCTCCAGTCCACCGCCTGGCTTCTTATAGACACCAAGGATTGAACTACAATTATCATGCATGCATGGCAACCGTTTTACCAACTGAGCCACTTCCACAGTCCCTAATTTGTTGCCTTTTAAAAGTTACACATTAACCACAATTTTACAGACCTTGTGCGCAATTGCTTCACTTGAGTTCTTCTCAAATACAGAGAATAGTACTATGACTGGCAACACACAATGGTTCAAATGTTTCTGTAACAGCAAACTGCTACTTATTTTCTAGGTTTTTCTTATATCATTCTCCATGATATCTGGGAAGAAAGTATCTCTTTGAAAAAATTTATTATTAGCATGGTGTGCCTGAGGCCATCAGAGGACAACTTTGTGAAGTCACCAGTTTCCTCCCGACTTTATATGGGTCTGTGTTGAATTGAGATCTTTGACTTTTACAGCCAGCGCTCAGCAGCCTGGGAATGGAAATGCCCTAATTGCTGTTTTCTGACAACACAGAGGCAGGGTCATCTTTTCATCTTAAAAATTTAACTTGTCTCTCTTCCAGGCTCCCAATGTGAAGAACTGTTATCAGTTGTTCAGGATACCACTCAGTGACAAGGAATACGGATGCTGAGTTTCCCTCTGTTTGCTGGGAATTCCTCAACGTCATCTGTAGGCTTAGGAGAGTAGGCTAGGGACCCTGAGCCAGGCAGGCCCTTCGGCAGCATTGTGGGATACAAAGCACCTTATGGAGTGTGTTTGGAATAGAAGCCTCCTAGGAGAAGGCAAAGCTAGGGTGCCCTGGGCTCCTTTCCTCCTCTGAAAATCTATCCCAGGCTAGGATTTGTACCCCAATGGCTTCGAGAAAGCCTGGGAGCCCTTGTACAGTTGGGTGGGCAATCCTCAAAGGTCCACGTACCAAATGTGGTCATCCACTGCTGGTTCTGCTGGTTCACCGATTGCGGTCATCTGCTGTTGGTTCTCTTGGAGGATGTTGACAGTGAACATATACGTGCTGCCCTAGAATCTCTCTCTCTCTGTTTCATGGCCACCGTGTGTTCACTCCCCTGTATGTGCCCACTGTGCAGTGCTGCCTCAGAATGGGCCCCAAAGCAATGGACCAACTGACCAAAGACTGAGACACACTAACCGGGAGAAAGTAAGCATCTGTTTTTCACGTGGCTGTTGCTAGTATTTTCTTACAGCAGTAGGACGCTATCCATCCTAACATTATTTTTCTTCCAGAATGAGCCTTCAGTTTAGATAATCACATTATAATTTAATAGAAGGTACATCAAACTTTTTTATTCATTTGTTTCTCCTTTTAACTTTACCTTCCAATCTATTTATCATAAATTAACTTGTACATGTGCATGAATATTGACCTAGATTTTTATTTTATTCAATTAAATTATCTTAAAGAATCACAAAACCTAGCCAGGTGTGGTATCACATCCTTTATGTCTTTAATCCTGGGACTCAGGAAGCAGAGGCAAGAGGATCTCTGAGTTTGAGGTCAGCCTGGTCTACGGAACAAGTTCTAGGACAGCCAGACCTACACAGAGAAACCCTGTCTCAGGGACACAAAAATTTTACATATTTTATTTCAAATTTGTATTTTTAAAATGAGATCCCACTAATATTTTTTAAAAGAATACATTACTACCCCTTCGTCTCCCACCTTCAACTCTTCACATGTGCCCTGAAACTCCCGCTCAAATTCATGACTTCTTTAATTAGGATTGTTAATAAATGTATATGTGTGCATACATATGTATCTGTATCTGTCTATAAAACATCTTGAGTCTATTTCTTGTTGCCTGTGTGTGTGTGTTGCCTGTGTGTGTGTGTTGCCTGTGTGTGTGTTGCCTGTGTGTGTGTTGCATGTGTGTGTGATGTGTGTATGTGTGTGTGTGAGCATGCGTGTGCATGGGCATGTGTGTGTGCATGTGTGTGTGTCTGTGAGCATGCATGTGCATTGGCATGTGTCTGTGTGTGCATGTGTGTGGTGTGTGTGTGGTGTGTGTTTGTATGTGTGTGTGTGCATGTGTGGTGTGTGTATATGTGCCTGTGTGTGTGTTTGTGTGTGTGTGTGAGCATGTGCGCCCGTGGGCATGAGTGTGTTTACAGCTGATTATTTAGGACTGGATAGCCCACTAAGGCCCATTCCTGAAGAGAACTGATCACCCCTCTATCAGCAGCCAATGAACATATTTAGAGCAGGTGTTCCTCCTTCTTGGTCTTCTCTGAGTTTTCTAAGCAATTTTACTCTTTCACTTGATTTTCTGGCTTTAGTATTACACTTCTAGGATGTATTATTTTAGGATTTTAATTCAGATAGCATGAATCTACAGGCTAATTTTTATAATCATCTATAACTTACATCTGCAATATGATACAGCTCCCCTGTGTCTTTTAGTAACATTTGAATTTTCTTTTTGAAAAAAGGTTCAAGGATGGAGAGATAGGTGGCTCAGCAGTTAAGAGCACTGACTGTTTTTCCAGAGGTCCTGAGTTCAAATCCCAGCACCACATGGTGGCTCACAACCATCTGTAATGGGATCTGATGCCCTCTTCTGGTGTGTGTGAAGACAATGACAGTGTACTTATGTATAATAAATAAATCTTTAAAAAAGAATTTGTGTTAAATTTTGTATTGGTTATGGTGAGTTATGCTGGCTGCTGTAACGGATAGTCCCAGAGTTTTCTTGCTTGCACCTCAGGACAGTGTGGGTACATGCCATTCAATGGTCTGGATGATTGGTGTTAGCTGTCACGCTAGAATCTGCTAGGAGAAGCCTGCAGGCACACCTGTGAGGGAATATCCAGGCTAGGTTAGCCTGTGTGTTTGCCTGTGGGGCACTACGCTGATTAGCCAAGCTAAACGCGAATCCAAGAGTGAAATGATCCTGGTGAAGTCATAAAAATTATCTCTCACTACTTATATAAAATCCAGAAGATTCTGCCAAAGTGCTATTCAAGCCAGTGAGGGTTTAGTCATTGGAATTGGGGTTAGCTCAGCAATGATATCACCATCTTACACACTGGCGATGGCTAATAAAAATATGATGGCTAATACAGAAGATAAGTTTCTTCTTCTTGATTTGTTTATATCGTCTCTATGTTATGACAATTTTAGACTTCGTGCTTTTAGTCTTTGTCTTTTATTTCAAACCTAAATATGAAAATATTTCACAGTGTTGAATTGAATGAGATTTTTGTTTGTTATAATAAAACTGCACCTGGAAAAAAAAAAAAAAAGAAAACCTTTGGGATGGCCCTCGTGGGCATCTGGATTCTTATCGAGATGGAATATCTATCCATAGTGAGTGATATTCTTCTGACATCATTCCTGATAACAGGATGCTCCGAGTGGCTCTCAGCATTGTTTCCAAAAAGACAACTGTGTTATTGCGGAAGTGGAATTGTATTGATGTCTAAGGGTTTCTAACACTCTTCTTTTTATAATTTTAAATATTTACACACGATGAGAACTTGGGCTGCTTAATCACACGCCTCCATCTGAACCCTTTATTTATTTTCTTACCCACAGCCTTTCTCTGTTGCCAAACTCTGCTGCAGAGAACATTAACCTCACCAGCACTTCCTATTTGGTAGCAGAAACCGTAAAATCTGTCGTCAGGAGAACCAGAGTTCAAGCTCTTTTGTCATCTTCACTTCCAAGTATTTACTCTGCTAGGCACCTACGTTTTCCTTCCTTGATTTAATTTATCATTACTATTGCTAGAAATTGTAAGTCAGGATACAAACTAATATGTTTCATTGTGACATCCTTAAGATTTATTTTTATGCACATGAGTATTTTGCCTGCATGTGTACTGCATGTGTGTAATGCCCAAGGAGGCCAAAAGAGAGTTCTTGATCCCTTAGAACTGGAGTTAAGAGCCACCGTGTGGGTTTTGGGGACCACACCGGGTCTATTGTGTTGACAGCTCGTGTTCAACAGCTGAGCCATCTCCTCAACCCCTATATTTCCATATATGTGTGTGTGTGTGTGTGTGTGTGTGTGTGTGTGTGTGTGATTATACTTTGTTCTAATGTCCCTTTCCCCCACAATGCTTTCCAGAGTGACTATGTTCTTATAGGATGTAGATGAATCCTTTTCCTCTGAGATGGAATGGAAATAATATCTTTATTACTTTGCTTTATAATGGCAAGTTCATTTTCCTAATTTTAATACCATTTCCAATAGGGATGACGTCAAAACTATGTCTCCAGTACCAACCTCCTGAGAAGTCCAACTCACATTGCCAAGTCTTTGCTGGCATTGCTGAGTGAGTAAATGAAACCTCAATAAACTTAGTGGAAGCCCACTGTCGTCTTTCCTCCAGGACTGGTGGGTATCTGTGCTCCTAATCTTTACAAGAAGTGTCATCCTTCATCCAGTTGGTAAGGAGATGGAGTTATCCTTGGCTTGGCTTTTTCTACCTTTCCTAGTCATATTATTTATCCTTGTTTAGCAAAATGCCTAGTTGAGCTGGGTATGGGCTCATGTCCAGAATCCCTATCATGGCAGATCCATGAGACTTACTCTACCTAGCAGTTATTGGGTAGACTAGAATACCAGTGTAGACTTGTTTTGAGGAGCCGTTCTTTCTCTGGGTTTTAGCAGACAATATACAAGGTTGTTCCATCACCCTAAATACCCTTGTTTTTTTCCTCCCACTACATCTCTAAAACTAATGGTCTTTTGCTGTCTTTAGTTTTGTCTATTCTATAATGTCCCATAGTTAGAAAGACACAGTCTACAACCTTTTCCATTGTGCAAGTGAGCCCCTTCTCTGACTGAGACCAGGGGTTAATTCTGAGCTGTAAACCTTCAGGAGATGTAGCCTTGTGGGAGACTTCGGGGTCATTGAAGGTGTGAACTGAAAGGGATTTGGGGAATCCAGGTCTCTCTCCTCTTTCTGTCTGTCACTTCCTGGTGAGCAGGTCAGCTCTCGCCGTCCTATGATGACCTGCCACAGGCTCAACACCAGGGCTAAGGAACGGCAAAACCCTGAAATCAGAGTCAAACCATTCCTCTTGACTTTTGTAATTTGTTTGTTTTGTTTTGTTTTGTTTTTCAGAGTGAGTCTTACTGTGCAGTCCAGGCTGATGTATAATTTGGTATACAGACCAGACTGGCCTCAATGTCCCTGAGCACGGGGGGTTAGTGTGAGCGCCACACTGGCCTGCTTTGCTCTGTTGTTCCCCTCGGGTGTGCGTCACCTTGATGAAGTCTGACTATCAGTGTGTCACCTTGACGAAATCTGACTATCAGTGTGTCTGTCTCCTTTATCAGTTTCCAAGGATCTTGTCACCAAGAACAGGGTGTTATTTTGCTCATTCAACATCCTCCGTCTAGGCCTTGACCTGAGCTTGGTATCTGTTTGAAACCTGGCCAACTCTGGCAACTTAAGACTTTGGCACCCCGTAAGGAAACATGGAGAGGGCATGTTCTTCCCCCCTTTGGATTTTTCCATAAACACTCAATTTCACGAACCTCTCTTTAAAGGAGATGTCTGCGGCTTTAATTACAAACATATAGTAAGGACACAGAAAGAGATAAAGATAAGAATTAAATATGCAGTTATGTGAAGATTGTGTCACACTTTCTAGAACATAAATATAGACTTTTTATGAAACGCTTTAGTTTTCAGAAAACTAAATCCCAGGGTTGCTGTGGCAGGGAACAGACCCATCTCTCTCCTTTAAATAGCATTCCTCCCTGGGTTCGGTCCTCAGCTCCGAAAAAAAGAAAAAAAAATAGCATTCCTATACGCATCCTTAGGCAAGGGTGCACACTGCCACTTGAACCTTAAATTCTGATTATTTTCACCATTCATGTACAAGTATCTCTTACACTAAGAAACTGCAGATGAAATA